>NW_027278725.1:155000-262500 GCF_046629955.1 Centroberyx affinis | reverse complement strand
GTGTGTGTGTGTGTGTGGGTAAGCATCATTAAAGTCAGTTAATGGCAACCTTTTGTTGACAGAGAAAAGTGTTGTTCAGTCTGGTGGAAAGGACAGTCAGATCTCCCTCTATCTATCTATCCATCCATCCATCCATCACTCCTCATTGCTCTCTCTCTCGCTCTCTCTCTCTCTATCTATCACTCCATCCTGGTCTAGACATTTGAATGGAAAGCTCAACAAGTTAACCTCAGATCCTCTTTCTCTCCTCTCCTTCTTTGTCTCCTCCCCCTTTTAGATATCTCCACCCCTCTCTCTTCTCCTCCTTTTATCTCTCTCCTTCCCTCTCCTTTCAGGTCATCTTTCACCTCTCCTCCTCTTTCCCTTTTTTCTCCCTCCTCCCTCTCTCTCCTCCTATCTCTCTCCTTTTCCCTCTCCTTTTTTCTCTTGCTACTCTCTCCATCTTTCTCTCTCCCACCCTCTCATCCCTCTTTCCATTCGTCCCCAACTCCTATTCTTCCTCTTCCATCTTGCTCTCCTTCTTTCTTCTCCTTTCTTTCTCTTCCTTTATCTCTCTCCTCTCATCTCTTTTCTCCCTCTTATTTCTCTCAGTATTTTCTTCTCCCTTTCTCTCCTTTCTCTCTCCCTGGAATTTTTTTGCAGTGCGTCCTTCTTTTCTCAAGCCCTCCCTTCATCCCTCCATCTCTCTCCCTTTACCCCCACCCCACACACACACACTCACAAACACACACACACTGCTCTTCCAGAAGAATAGTTTATAGTTTATAGAAATTGAAGGCACCACCTCAGCTGAACTCCCAGAGAAATGATAGATAGACAACTTAATGGGCAAGTTTGGCAAAAGCAAAGCGCAACGTACTTTGACACGGAACTTCACCAGGCAAATAAAAGAGAGAGAGAGAGGGAGAGGGAGAGAGATAGAGAGATAAAGAGAGACAGAGCAATAGGGAAGCAAGGAGAACGAGGAATGGGCAAAGCAGAGAGCGGAGAGAGAGAGAGAGTCCAATAAAGCCAGGAGGAAAACACACAAGTAGCTTACACCCACATGTTTGCCTTGCCTAACCCAGGTCTTAAGAACCCTGGGTTAGGTCCTGCAACCTTTTGGTCCTACATGGTGATTAATGAGTCACACCTGGGCTGATTATGAATATGCCTTCTTGTGTGTTATTGTGTCGGACGGATGGAGGACGGATAGAAACCCCGTAAGCTTCCTTGCGAACCTCAAAATATCGAGGATGCATCGGATGGAGACTTGACCAACGAGAACCAATTGAAAGCCCCAAGATTCATTGCGACAGTGACGCAATGCAGTCTACAGAGCCGGTTAACAGGAGGGAAAATGAACAGCTGTGTGTCTTAATTAATCACACAGTCCATCTCAAACTGTAAGGAAGCTTCTCTGTGCTTACTTTGATGAGAAGACCGGTCTCCCCAGGACGACTTGGGAAGAACATTCTCCACAAGGACACGACAAGGACTTGGCGTTCTTGGATTTGATAATCAGCCCAGGGCTTTCTGGTGGCCTCTGGCGGCCATATTGGAAGTCAGCTTATTGTTCCCCCTCAGCTCTTGGGCAACAGTGGCTGTGAACAGCTGCTTGTGTTTCTAAGTGTAAAACTTGGTCGTCTCAACAGAATTGATTAAACGTGGTTCATTTCTGCACTGTTTGTGGCTGAGAACTGATTGTTGTTAGCTTGTTAGCTAGCTAACCATAATATCTGCTCACTCTAACCATTACTGTCTTGTTAACACATCCACAGTAGCGTATCTAGTAGAAGCTAGTGTTAGTAGTTTTAGTAGCTGCATGTTAACATTCACTTTGATTGCTTGTCTTGTTAATTTAACCTGCTGGCTCGTTAGCTAGCTGACAAAGCCAAAAACCACCAGTTTGTTCAGGTTAACTGACTCTTCTCACACTTCTCAGTGTGTTTTGAGACTAGTAGAGACTATAGGGCTACAGACAAGACAGTTTACTATGTAACTGTTACTCACATTTAGAAACAAATCTACCTTATCAGACCTACACCCACACCACAACAATCTTTTCAGATATTTCTCTTTTAGCCTAGGTTATACATTTAGATTATATTTGCACACAGCCAGTTCTCCAGTGGATCTCCATGATGGCTCCAGTTGCAGTGGCTAGATTTGTGACACAGCTGCAAAGTCTCTATACTAACTCTATTGTTAACCCTAAACACAATTATATTATGAGATCATTTTCTCACAATTATGATAGAAGATCTTGCGATTTTGAGAAAACCTGGTGAATCATTTTTCCAAGATGAATGCAACATGCTGTTATAATGGATTCTGAATTGACGCTGTAACATGCCAATGACTGTTTGTCACATTGCCAACATAATAATGCCAGCCAAAATATATCTGCCAAATTTCAACCTCAACCAAGGTGTGTGTGTGTGTGTGTGTGTGTGTGTCTCTGCATATATCTGTTTGCCTATATGTGTGTGTTTGCATGCAGTTTCGTTTGTGTGTGTGTGTGTGTGTGTGTGTGTGTGTGTGTGTGTGTGTGTGTGTGTGTGTGTGTGTGTGTGTGGAAAATGAAGGCAGTTTTTCCAGCTCCTCACAGGACACTTTGACAAAATGGCATCACGCTCCACTGGGCTTCGGGTGCGTACTATCACACAGATCTCTCTCTCTCTCTCTCTCTCTCTCCCTCTCTCTGTCTCTCATTTTCTTTCCCTATGTCTCTCGTCCTTCTTCTCTGCTCATCCTTTGCTCTGTATCTCTCTCCTCTTTTCGTCCCTCCATCAATTCATCTCACCGTTCTCGGGCTTTATTTGTCTTCCACTTCCCTCTCTCTCTCTCTATGAAGTGTATGTTTTGGCTTGTCAGACAGACCACCATTACTCTCTCCCTTTCTTTTCTAAATATCTCCCCGTCCTACACTCCATCACATGGGATGGCAGGAAGGATGGAGGGATGGAGCGAGGAAGGGATGGATTGGAAGTGAGAGAGGAGAGAGAGGGGTGGGAAAGGGAAGGAGAGGAAGGAAAGATGAGACATTTCAATGCAAAGTGAAGACATCGATCTAGAGGGAGCTAGCAAGCTTTCTAGATGATCTATGCTGAGTTTACAGGGAACATGCCGGAAAGCTGGCTATCCCTCACACACACACACACACACACACACACCATCCCCAAAAGCTTGTTTTCCATCACACACTAACAGACAAACACATGCCAATACATCACCTTGGAGAGCTGGGGTAAACAGGATGATGGTGTTTGATATTCCTTATCCTTTGACTGGTGTTATGACATTTTTCGTCATAAATATTTGATGTGAGCCCCGTTAAAGTTGTTCCAGGCCTTGTTTCAAAGATGTGGGTTAAAACAGTTCCTGGACTTGTGAGATATGGATCATAGGTGTCTTAAGAAACAACATTAGAGACACCTTAAAGGTCCCATATCGTACAAAACTGGTTTTCCTTGCACTTCCATATGTAAGCATTTTGTAATTGTATCCAATAGTTAAGTAAATGTGAAATCTGAAACTCCTCCCCTTTTTGCCGTAGTTTCCTTATTTAAAAGTCATGTGATTCTACAAGCCGTTCTGATTCGGAGTTCTTGGTGACATCACTCAGGACTGACAATCTGCATTTAACCACTCGCACTCATTGAGTCTCATTTTCTAGCTTTTCTCGTCAGAGCCGAAAGCCCAACCCTCCGATGAGCCGTCCAATCAGAGCAGTGGATCATTAGCATAATCAACGCCCACAGAAGCCAGCTTGTTCTTTATGGTGGAGACATTGAGGTCCAATCTCATTTCTGTAGACTTTGCTTGAGGGAATTACCCACAGTTCATAGCGTTTGTGACGTTAATATTCATGTATGTGGAAAATATCAGCCAATACACCCAATACAAAAAAAAAACATAATTAAGTAAAAATAACCATAAAAAAAAAACAATTAACAAGAACTTAGAGAGAAATAGGCATGAAAGGATCAAACTACATGCAAGATACAGTTAAAAGAGAAAATATTGCAACATTAAAACAGAATAAACAGCTCATTTGAGAAAAAATACAGTTTTGCTACACGTTTAAGAAAGTTATGTTAGATGCTAATATAAGCAGCATTTAATATAGCCTTTTGCTTTCTTATGCGCCTACTTGTGCTCATTAAGCTTTACTAAAAGTACTGTTTGCTTTCAAGGTGCCTCCTACTGTTTCTTTTTTTATTTTATTTTTTTACATTTTGTAATGATGTAGCGCAGGTTAACCTCTAGTAGAATGAAGAGTGTTTTCTATATCCATTAGCACAGTATATATATTTTTTTTTATTACAGGCAAATAATACACATAACACACACGAGAATATGATGCCATGATAATATATATCCTCACAAAAAATAAAAGGAGAAAAAATAAATAAATACAAAATATAAATAAAAAACAAAATAAAAATAATAGGATCCCTTCAGTAATTCAAATAATTAGATTGACAATACCAGTACATTTAGAAACTAAAATATACATATGACAGATTTTTAGCATATTTAGAGTTTTATATAGTTCCACTCTTCACTGGAGCAAATTTTTTCCCATTTCATATTGTGTTGTGCTACTTTGTAATGGTTTGTAGCAATATATAAGCAGTATATAAACTTTGCAATGTTGCAAAACATATACCTAGGCCTATTTAACATTATTCATCAACATTTTTTTCATTTCAGCTTCATAATGCTGTGTAGACAAAAGCGAAAACAAAGAGTAAATTACAAATTGACTAATTGACGGGAGATAGTAACGTCTGACGTCGTCAAGGAAACACGTAATGCTAAGCTGTCCCATTCCTTCATACACTTCACAAACATTTTTTAAAGACCACAGGGAACTGTGTTTAATTGCTAAATATGAGTAAAATGTTGGACCTTTAAGATATGGCTAGAAAGGGAGACTTAAACTGCATCAAAGGGAAGATGGTACCAGCGCTGTCCGAGCAATCTAGCCTCCATGTAACGATCACAGAGGGTTTTCTTCTACTGAATACATGCCAGGCTGCTGCTCTGCTGTTGCTCCAGTTGTTCAGACAGGATGCAGAAACTCACACTTAGAGATGGAAGATCCCCAAATGGAGACATTTAAATGCAAATTTTCCACTTTATGGGATAAAGTGAAAAAGGGGCAAAACATTTTCGCAAACGTTTCACTTTACAAATGTCTCTTTATTACTCAGGAGTACAATAAAATTTGCATGTAGACATTTTGGCCTACACACCAGTGTTTTTGTATGTTCAGGCAGTACAATAGGCACAGATTCCCTTTTTGCCATTCCAGTTGTTTAGGGAAATTTCTCGCTTCTCTTTGCAAACATCAAATGATGCGAGGAATGATTAGCCAGTCGTTTAAAGGAGACAGTTAATTTCAAGTACAGACAAATTTAATGATGAAGCACTTTGAACAGTTTCAAGTTGAAGTTTCGACTTCAGTTGGTTTGGCAGCAAGTACTGAAAACACTCCATAAAAAGACAAGACTGGCAGGCACAATAATCAGCGAGACCATTGCCAATGCAAGGAGTCGATGCAGTTTAACACAAATAGCGTGAATCAAATCACTGACATCAGGATCTACAAACAATCATGGCCTTCCTCCTTGCTCTACCAACAGTGAGGAGGCCTAAGGCAGTAGAGATAGAACAGTGATTTTACCTGTTTGTCTTGGCGGTAGCGAGACTGAACTGCTGGCCAGAGGGTTTTACTGTAATACCTTAAACACAGAATGGAAGGGAGAGCCACAGACGCAGATGATGCCATTTGCTTTGTCTGTTACATATGTCTTGCATATGTCTGCTATCTTACCAGTGCCCTTCGGGTTTGTCGCAAAGGTTGTTACAGAGCAACAAAGGATATAAAGGCAATAATTTTGAGATATGAAGCCAGAGCTATGAGCATATTACAGTAGTGAGCATCACTACGGCAGCCTGTAGAGATCAAAAGAGTTGAAGCTGTACAGTATAAATGGGTCTTGAGTTTGGACTTAAATGCTTTTTTTTATGTTTTCGTCATATAATAATATTGACTGCACTTGCTTCATCTATAAGGGAGTATTTCATAAACGTTACTGGTATATTCAGTTCAATTCATAGGCTTTACTGGCATGAAAGTTAAGGACAATATTGCCAAAGCATATTGTCATATACAAATATATCATATACAAATATATTGGTAACACTTTACAATTAGGGTCACTAAGTTAAGGGTTTGTTAATGCTTAATAAGGGTTAGTTAATGCTTAATTAACTAATGTGTAATTTACTAATGTGCTCATGATATTCATTTATACATTATTAAATAGTTTATAAAGATGACTATTAAATCATGTATAAATTAATACCTTAGTTAACACCATTAGTAAATGATTACCAGACACATTAGTTAACTGTTAATTGAGGGTTAGTTAATGCTTATTTTAAGCATTAACTAATGCTTATCTTAGTGACCCTTATTGTAAAGTGTTACCAATATACTTTATATTTGGATTATACCATGAAATAGGCTTTCTGTTCATTACTAGCTCATGTTAATGTATTATACATATGAAGGTGTACAAAATGTTTTAATTATAACTATGTTTTCAAAGTAAAACATAAAAATCATACCTATTCAGCTCTACTGAACAACATTCTAGTATGACTACCGCTATTTTCTCTCCTCAGGCTCCTTCCGGAGACACATTTATGGACAATCCCATGCGGACAGAGAACAAAAACAGAAACAGTAGGGGCACGCCGAACTTTTAAGTGCTTTACAGTGCTGGCAAAAGCCATTCCGGGCATCAATTTAAAAAGTTGAAACCAAAGTGTACACTCCCGACGTTGAGGAAAATGTCTCGCAAGTCAGAGCGTTCTTTCCACCCGGCTGAAATGAGAACGTCTAAGTTTATTGGCCCCCGTTACGAGCCGACTTGACATAAAGTGAACTGAGGATAAAGGGGAAATTGTAACTCTTGATGGCTGGCTAAGTCTTGGTCAGCAAAATGTTTTGCCTGAGGGAGGGAAGGAGCGAGGGAGCGGAGGGGAGGGAGGGAGAGAGAGGGAGGAAAATTCTGCTTAGAATGAAGTTTTTACTGATGCTGATCATTCCTTTAAAAGTTGTGAGGTTATTGTTCTTGTGGCCGGGGCAGGGAGCTAATAAGAGTCGGATGCAGTGGGTGTGTGTGTGTGCGTGGGTGTGTGTGTGTGTGTGTGTGTGTGTGTGGAGGGGTGGTAGTAGGGGTAGGGTTGTGGAGTGTGTGTGTGTGTGTGTGTGTGTGTGTGTGTGTGTGTGTGAAGGGGTGGTAGTGTGTGTGTGTATGTGTGTGTGTGTGTGTGTGTGTGTGTGTCGAGGGGTGGTAGTAGGGGTAGGGTTGTGGTGTGTGTGTGTGTGAGTGAATGAGTGAATGAGTGTGTGTGTGGAGTGGTGGTAGTAGGGGTAGGGTTGTGGTGTGTGTGTGTGTGTGTGTGTGTGTGTGTGTGTGAGTGAATGAGTGTGTGTATGGACTGGTGGTAGTAGGGGTAGGGTTGTGGAGTGGAGTGGAGTGCGTGTGTGTGCGTGTATGTGTGTGTGTGTGTGTGTGTGTGTATGTGTGTGTGTGGAGGGGTGGTAATAGGGGTAGGGCTGTGGAGAGTGTGTGTGTGTGTGTGTGTATGAAAGAGTTAGAAACCGTAAAGGAAGTGTATATTTGGTGGTGTAAAATTAAAAAAGAGCTTCTGATTTTGTTTCGAGTTCATTTTTTGATGCACATGTGTGTGTGTACACAGTTTGTGTGTGTGTGTGCTGGTCGATGTGTGTGTGTCACACTGTTTAGTGTTAAACTCTGATAGCCTATAACTCTACTTAGTATACAAGACAATACTTTAATACTTTACTCTTCATATTTATCCATATCTTGATCTCTCTTGGTTTCTGCCTAACAGTAGACACACACAGTATTATTTACACACAGTATTATTTGGTTAGTGTAATAAATTATTAGATGAAGGCAGATGTAGACCCCCATATGCTGTCTTTTTTAAATATGGCATTTCTGGCAAATTTTGCTCCATCGTTGCTTTCCATTACAGCAAATATAGAACTACAAGATCAAATCTGGACTCACTTAGGCTCAAGTATGGAGAGTGCAACCTCTTGCCATTGAAAGTGAGAGTGTGTGAGGTCACGTGAGGTAAGGTTAAGCTCCGTGTGCTTCGTTACACTCTCGGACATTTATTTTTGCGGCGTGAGCTGTTAGATGTGAAATATACACTGCTCTAAGCCTCACTCGGGCTTCTCTGTTTCTCTCTCTCTCTCTCTCTCTCTTTCCTCTGTCTCTCTCTCTCGCCTTGAGTCAGCTCGGCTCTTTTAATTACTGTTTAATATTACATGAGCTTCTGAAGATGTAGTGCGCTCTCTCTTTTTTCCGCTTTCTCCGATTCTCTCCTTCCTTTCCCTCCGACTGCAATTTATGGCTCCTCTCGTATTGAGTTTCTTAAATGCTCGGTTGAAAAGCTCATTATGCGAGACAATATAGTTACATACATAAAAAGAAAGCACTGTGAAAGCACTAAACATATAAAATATCTACAGATCACTTGATTATGCAAACTACAAACTAACTTTGATCGCTTCTTTTTGCTGATGTCATGCGCTCTCTCTCTTTCATTGTCTCACTCTAGTATTTTAGTGTTGTTATGTGTAGTGTTTCTGCTCTGCTCTTCCCAGAGATCACCTGTCAATCAAACCGTGTGGGCGGAGCTTGGATTTTCTGTTGATGCAGTTTGAGTTTCTCTTTTCTTTGTCTGTTCAGCCATTGTGGCTATCACTGCTCATGCTAACTACCCAGTTCTTCTTCTTCTGTTTATTCCAAACAGCAAATGTCAAAGCTTTCATGAACTGGATATAGGTTGAATCAATATTGTGTTATAGCAACCAATGATAGAGAGGAGTGAAAATGTGAAAAATGTTGTGGATGTTGTTGGATTATTACTTAGAACACATTTTGGAACAGAATAGAATTGCATTGGATAGAACAACTTTAGCCATGCTGGAAAATTCTGTCAAGTCTTCAATTAGGAAGTCACATCTCTTTGTATAACATACTGTATATGTGTGTAAGGCAACCTGAGACAGACACACACACAGATATGAAGCTGCACAATCACCAATAGGACAAAGACAAAAACACACACACACACACACACACACACACACTGGATGTAAGTTCATTATGTCTTTCTATAATTAGCAGTGTGTCGGAGAGGAAGCTGTCTTGCTTCTGTCCGTCATATTATCAGATGACTGAGCACCTGACAGTCACTATGATTTATCAACCGGATATTACATTTCCATAATCCCACTTTGACACTCTCTCTCTCTCTCTCTCTCTCTCTCTCTCTCTCCCTCTCTCGCTTTCTCTCACGTACATAAAGGACTGTAACAGATTTGTACGCCAAAGCATCAATAAAACCCCTCATCCTGCAGCTGTTAAAGTACATACTGTAAATTATTGGTATACACTTTTAGCCATTTGCAGTTCATCTTTGCAATAAGAGATGTGACAGTTCCAGACTGAAGCCGTCTGCTGCTGCATCTAAAGGTTACAGACTTCTGTCTTCACTGGAGAGAGTCGGGATTGCTTTGATATTTCTGCAGCTACAATGGGACCATAATGAAAAAGCTTACTGCCGCCATCATAATCAAATAAGTTTTAAACTGCAATGAAAGAGAGAGACTGTCTAATAAGTATTATGCATTCAAGCAGGCAAAGCTAGACAGAGAATGTGTGTGTGTGTGTGTTTATGTCTTTGTGCATCCATATCTGTTTGCTAATGAGAAAAAGTGTGTGTGTGTGTGTACAGTATGTGTACATTTTGTCTCTTCCAAGCCAAGGTTCACACTTCATTAATCTGCCTCCAACCCAACGCTAAAATGACAATTATCTACGGCAAGCCAAATGGCACAGTGGTGCTGCAAAGTGCTTCATCAGGGGAAATGGCAACTTAGGGAATTGTGAGGCTTCAAAACTCTCAAAAATTGTCAATTAAACAGAGAGAGAGAGAGAGAGAGAGAAAGAGAGAGAGAGAGACATTGCAGAAAACATCCATTGTAAACCAAGTCCATTCACACTACAGGCCTTCATGCTTAAGTTTAAATTGTTCATACCTATTCTGGGATGTAATCCATATCCCATACCAATATGAACTGACAGTGATGTTGAAAAGACATGTGGCAGAGTAATATCACACCCATTTTTGCACCTGAGCTTTTTCCGCTTGTTTTCAACACTTTTCAGTTATATGTTCCAGTTTTGACTGAAATGAGTCATCTCTCCAAACACCAATCATATGAATTATTTGTCTGCCTTCCGTTGCTGTGACTCATTCTCCGTGCGAACACCGGTTCTGCCAAGCTGCAGTGTGCAATTCATGACAATTGTCTCAGATGAATGACTTAAGGTTTACTTATTGTCATGGCAACCGCTGACAAATTTCGATTTGACTGGTCAAATATAAGTCACATGTAGGTCTCATGCCTCGGGATCGATTTCGTAGCACCTATCCATGTGGTCCAGATTGGAATTGAAAAAATGTGACTCCATGCAGCTTTTTGCTGTTCACACTGATTAGAAAACGTCAGATCTGTGTTACATGTCAGGGGAAAAATCTGTTTTTTTTTTTATTAGTCTTAAAATCCCTCCTTAAGACAAGTAAAATCTCTTGAAAGAAGGCAGAATAAAAGAGATCTCTCCACTGGGTCACACAAGAAAATGACACCTGATCAAGAAAATTCTTGGAACAAGTTGATTTATTGAGAAAAATAAATCATTCATTCTTTGGTTGCCAGGTTGTGTCTGCAGGTGCAGTAGGCAGCAGTTAATGTCATCCTATGAACATGCAGGTTGCCATGTACCGCATACTAAAACAATGTGAATCGATGCTCTTGGTTGGGTGTATTTCTTTTAGACAACCTCAAGTTTACCAGCAATGCATTTGACGAAACTTCCATACAGCAGAATTTTGCATGCAAGTATACATTTGGTATGCATGCGGAGAGAACACAAAAAAAAGGCTCCATTTGAACCTATTAGGCTACTTCTGTAGAACCCTAATTCATTTTCCTACAGGCAAAATGATTCAGGCTTGTTAGAAGGGGAATATTTGTTAGGGAGTAGCTCCCTCTCCCAGAGTTTCAGAGGCTCATCTCTCCCTCGCTCACTCTCTGGCCCATAATAATCTTTCGAACCCTCAGGGCAGAGCCAACCTTTGGGCTCCAAGAAGCATGGTGCATGCTGATGTGTGTGTGTGTGTGTGTGTGTGTGTGTGTGTGTGTGTGTGTGTGTGTGTGTGTGTGTGTGTGCAATAAGCCGACTACATCCTATTCTACTAGAATGAACTTGCAGACACAACCATTTTTTTCCTAATAAGTGCAAGACCAGGGACGCCCACCTCTCTGGCAGACCCAAACTGAGCGATCAGTCACTCTGCTATCGATTCGCCACCCTGAGTAAAAAAATCCAGAGCCCATCTGTCGACCAGCGGGTGAAAGCCTTAATTTGGCCGATTGGATTTCCTGATGAAAAGATGATACTCTGTCCCGTTGGCTGCTGTCATTATAGATTCTTGCAAAATCTCCCCTCGGCCCCCGACTTAAAGGGTAATAACACTCCATTTAATGATTCATATAATTACTTATGCGGCTGCGGACAGCCAAATCGATAAATTGCGAACATGAACAACTCTCGCCCCAAAGCTAGAGGCGTCAGAGACAAGAATCTAATATCTGGTGTCATCAAAAGAAGCCCGGGGCTGCTACGTGGACAGTGAACGGGAAGCTAATGTTGTGGAAACAGTGGTAGAACATGGAGTGATTTAAGAGGGACATCGGCACATATCCTGGCTTGTTACCCTTAGCGCTACAGTGAAATGAAGCTCAGATGGGTTTAAATGTTCAAAGAAAACAATCTACAGATCCAATTTGACGTCGGGGGGGAGAGCAGCGTCTGGTTTGAACTCTTGCTGCCATCCAAGACTAGAGCGATGACTTTTCTTTGCTTCTACTTTTTTGGATGGACTTCATGTTATAATTATTGAATGTGCTGTCCAAAGATCATAGGAATATTCTGAGTTCTTTTTAGGGTTGATTCAACTTTAAAAATGACTTCTAATAGTCAACTTAGCTGGCTTCTTGGAATGAAATGCTTGAGTTTCTAGTTTCTGTGTGCTACATCCTTCCAATAGAAGGATTGTCCAATTGTCCTTTCCTTTCTCTTGATGTCACTGTTCTTGTCTGCGTCCATTTTGCTCCAAATGCCTTGCATCACTTCTCGAAAGCTTTTAGAGGCACAAAATAGAGTCAAGGAAGGCAATCCAAATGTATTATGAGAAATTCATCACTTGCTAATGTCCTTGTCCCGAGTAAAGACATATAAAAAGTTGCCCATCTATCATTGTCCACAGTTAATATCACTCCTGGACAGGTTGCTTTCACTGCGTCATTTTCTGCACCCAAGTTAAATAATAGGGCATTATGTAATTTATGAGTTTTATTGACTTCTTTTGGTGTCCAAAACAGACTAAGGGCTGGAAAGGGAGTTCTGAAAGCCAGAAATCTCAGCACCTGGTGAAGTAATCGTTGAGTCATTGGTGTGGATCGATAACCCAAGCAGATATATCACGGTCATTTCGTCCTATGGGGCAGTAAATGATGACGACAGATGAAAACGAAGATGTCAAGGAAGTTAAAGATAGCAAACACAGAGGATAATAAGAAAATAATAGGAAGGCCACAGGTTTCGTGGAAATCTGATTGGCCGTTGACGGACGATCACCATGGAAACTCCAGACCCGGCCAACGTTTCTCAGCCGACAAGCTTGTTGACCATCAATCGGTCAACACCATCTGTCGAGTTTCCCTGGTCACTCGGCTCTGCAGGAAAACAGTGGACTTGTGGGGACTTGTGGATTGTGTTGCTCGCAGTGTGAATGCATGGTGAGTGTGAATAAGTGTGTTAACCCAGTCTTACCCCAAGCCATAGCTGTAAATAAGAATGTCTTCCTAGTCAATTGGCCTGGTTAAAAAACAGCAGGAAAACCTTCAAACAATGACATGTAGAAACCAGAACTACAGTATAAGGGTCCTAGGACATTTTCTTTGTCTTGAAACTTTTATTTCCATATGAATGTGTGTTTAATATTGAATGTAGACACATCTTGACACATGTTTTGTTGAAAAGTGATAACATGAGATGTATTGACCCAGACTAGACAGTGGGAAAATCAGACTGGTTGTTTCACATTACAGATTCCTCCCATATAAGCCGAGGGCGGTGTCCTTGATTTAATGGCTTAACAACAAAAAACAATTTGTGACACAACCCGGTAAATCAGGATGCAGGCATACTTTTTCCAATATTACTTTTTCAAACACTACTATTCATAAACCACACTCTTTAGTCCCTCAGCATGGGTAAAGGAAGAATCAGAGCCTTTTCCTAGACGCTCTAAATGTTCAACGATCGCATTTGCATTCGCGGTGACGACGAGCTGATATTTCGCTTACATTTACTGACATATTTGCTTTCACTTTTTGAAATTGCTTTTTTCCCGAAAAGCGCTAAAATGAAAATGATCTCAGGTGTCCAAAAATAAGAAAAAAAACCAAAAAAAAACCACCTCTTGCTCAAAAAAAAAGATGGGCTGCGGTGATGAAAGCCTCGGTTTGCTGGAGCGCATCACACTTTGTCTGTTTGCGGTTATCAGTTTTTTTTTCGAAAGGCCTGGTGGAAAAACTCTCCACACGCTGGCAGTGACAGCTAATGGCGGAGGTGAAATACAGCTAATAATGTTAAGAAGAGAAAGTAATGAATGAACCGCTCTCACCCCGTAGTTAGATAGAAGCTTTGGTTAATGATAAAAAGCAGCGAGGGTAAAGATCATGACTGTGCGTGTCAGTATGTGTCTCTGTGTGTGTGCATTTGCATGAGTGTATGTGTCAGTGTGTGTGTGTGTGTGTGTGTGTGTGTGTGGTTGGGAGGTTGATACATAGATGTGGCCATACATCAGCCGTTTTTATGGCCTGGGCCCATTTTCAAAATGGCCTGGCGGTTAAATATCATTAGAACCACAGTGAATCAGAAAGAGAGAGGCTTTCAGAGTAATGGGCGCCACACACACACACTCTCTCTCTCACACACACACACACACACAGATATCCTTCATGCCAAGGCCTGCCACTGAGTATAGCGCATGTTCATCTATTTAACCCTGACTGGGAAGAGAGGAGTGTGTCTATGTGTGTGTGGCAGTGTGTGTGCGCGTGTGTGTGTGTGTGTGTGTGATCATGGACTGGGAGTGTAAAGGACACATACATTACTATTAATACTGAGAAATAGGGGGAGAGGAGGGGCAGGGAACACTCCGTAAATATGGAAAGAGAAAAGGCATATGCTGCGCTGCGTGAATACTGAGAGGAGAACTGTGTGAGTGTGTGTGTGTGTGTGTGGTGTGTTTGGGAGGGGAGTGGAGGAGACGTGATGGAGTGAAAAAAGGGCGAGAGAGGTTGCAGAATGACAGAGAGAGAGAGAGAAGGCCTATGTAGGAACGCATAAATCCGGAGCCATGCGGAGCTGCGACACAGCTATAAAAAGCCAGAGACAGAGCCGCAGCCGGGGACACTAGTTAGGACCTTGGCTCACCTTACAGTGGAAGGGGCCAAAGTGCTGATGGGATTTATTAGAGGGCCTCAATAGCCCAGGCGGGTACCAGGGATACAACCACACCGCCCCGTCCAGGTACACTGTAAAAAAAAAAATTAATAATATGTGACATTTTCATAGGACTAAATGTCTGTTTTGTCATTCTGTGATTGATATAACGCAGTGATTCAGCAGTCAGTTCATGAAAGCTTTTACATTTGCTGTCTGGTGGATCTTTCCTGGGGGGAAAAAAAACAAAACACCACACTGTTTGATTGACAGGTGATCTCTGGGAAGTGCAGTGCAGAAACACTGCAGCGATGAGCGCCGAGCAGCAAAGATGGAGACAAAATTAAAAAAAAAAAATAAAATAAAAAAACAATTTAGTGTCATATTCAGTCTTTAAAATTGTATTTTTTCTTCAAAGCTGAGCAAAAATGTTAAAGTGAAAAACAGCCGCTGGGTGAGATAATTCATCTTGTTTCAATGCGGTTTTATATTGGAAACCACGGCAACAGTATCATTGTTGTTGCTATTGCTACTGTCATTGCTATTGCTATTTTCTTTCTTCTTGTTATTGTACAAATACTATTAATAATGATTGATAAAAAATGAAAAAAAAAAAGTTTTTTTAAATGATTCTTGAAACAAGTTGATTTCCATTGGAAACAAGTGAAATGATCTCACTCCATTAGCAGATTTCGTGAGCTTAGAATTATAAGGTTCTATCTGCCTTCAGGATAGTTCTGAGATAGTGAGCTTCAAAGTTTTCAGCATCCATTGACTTAGATGGGTCTTAGATGGGAGATGGGTCCTTTTGTTTTATAAATTACAAACTCAAAAATCATTATTTTCAAAAATAACACCACACATATGTCAACAGGCACTCATAGAATAGGTTCATGCGACTAATTCAGTTTTGACAAAAAGGTCAATTAGAACCTTATAATACCAAGGTCACGATTTTTGTTTTACTTTGATGTCATTAATGTCTTAAGACAAATAGGATTTTAAGACACATACTGGAATAAATGACTTGTTCAGATGGATATTTCTTGCAGTGTATTTGTGTGGCGCAGCTAACTGGCTCACATTTTTGTCTTTATGCCTATTAGTCTCACAAATTGTTACAGTCTGATGACAGCTGATGTAGCCAAATTTGTAAAGGCAACATGGGCAACATGACAGGCTAAGAAAAATACAAAATAGGCAAGAGTAGTAATTTGGTTTTATGAAACTAAATTTCTCATTTGGACCTCACTTTGAAAACAAGCCAGAGCCTTCTACGAAAGTAAAATGTCCAGGCATATGGGCACACACACACACACACACAGACACACACACACAGACACACACACACAGACACACACACACACACACACACACAGACACACACACACACACACGCAAGCACTTGCTGACAAGTTAACAGCAGCGTCTGACAAGACATCAGCCTGTAACCTGTGATTTGAACAATCATTTCCTACTCTTATCTTTTTTCTGCTCTTTCCTTCTCCTTTTTTCTTTCTCTCTCCTCTCACTTTGTTTCCTCTCACTCTGCCTCTCTTTACTTCTCTTTCTCTCAATCTTCCATCCTCTCTAGCTCTCTGTCCTCCTTCTTTCTCATGTTCATGCGCAACGTGTGTGCACGTACACACCAGCAAATGCACACACACACACACACACACACACACCTCTCTCTCACTCTCTTTTTTTCCCAGCCGGCTCCTTTCTGAGTGACAGAGTATTAGGGAAGTGTGTGATGGAGAGAGGGCGAGAGAAAGAGGAGGGAGGGGAGAAGGGAGGGAGAGCGGGTCACCTTGGGAGAGCCAGTTATTGAGCGACTGACTGGAAAAAGGGATGAGAGGAGGAGGAGGTGGAGGTGGAAGAAAGGATGGCATTTCGCTCTTCTTGTTGCATTCAGGTCATTCAGGTTCAAACAGCTGTAAGAAAGACTCATGTGTTGCTTTATCAGCAGCTACAGTAGTGAGTGTTTGTGCATCTTCTACTGATCAATTACTCTTTACTTATTACTCATTTATAAAGTAATCACATTACTTTACTAATTACTCAACAGAAGCAGTAATTAGTTCTCTGAGTTTCACACTGCTGTGTTGCCGTATCAGAAGCTTTGATGAATTGGATGTGCACAGTGTTTTTCACTGTGGAAAGCGTTTTGCTGCCCACACAAACTTTAGAACAGACCATAATGTTCTTTGCATCCTTGACTGAGATCAATTCAAAGTAATGGGAAAACTTCCAGCTGCTGAAAGTCTGCGTCTCTCCCTCACCCTCCATCTTTTGTTTTGCTTTCTTAGCTAACAGCAGACGTAAATCTGCTGCATGTCCTTAAGATACATATGATTAAAAAAAAAAAAAAAGGGATTTGGAATAAAAACAACTTAGAAAGTTTCAAAAGAGAGAAAAGAAAAGGTTTACGTAATGCAGTAACAGAGTGTTACTGGGATTAGTAACTGTAATGTAATTACTGAATTTGAAATTGTAATCCCTTACATTACTTATTACTGAAAAAAGTAATCACATTACTGCCCAACACTGCTGCTACTGTTACTACTACTACTATTACTGGTACTATTACTACTACCACTAGTACTACTACTGATACTACTGTCACTAATACTACTACTTCTATTGCTAGTACTTATGACAAAAGGGGAAAAAAATCAAAACTTATTGACAAGAACACTCATAAAATATCACAAAACTAAACTTCTTAGTTAATAGGAGGGTGTCTAAGGTCTGAGAAAGAGAGAGAGAACAAGAAAGAAAGAGAGATGCCAATGTAAACAGATATCTTTTTAAGATTGTTCTTGAAAATGGCCACTGCCTCTGCCCTTGCGTCAGAATCGAATATTTAACTTAGCAACTGTTTAATAAAGCCTGTGCATGTGATACATGCTTGGATCTGTTTGCTTGGTATCATTTGCGATCTCTCCAATATGGCTTATGCCGTATCATTTCTTCTCCATGTAAAACCAGGATTATAGCTTAATGCTTAAATGGGAAACCTGCAACAGAATTTACCCTTGTTACCCTTGTGATCTCTGATCTCCCCGCGACTAACAGCTTTCAGAGATGGAAAACAGACGCCAAGACTCTAATCTGTTTTGTTATCAAAACACATTTTGTGGATCTTGTTCCTTTGACAATGAATGAAACTAGTTTGTGGGGTCATAAGTTTGTTTGAGCTGTTACACCTAAATGAGCTTGATTTTATAGCAGCTGTAGGCCCATTCACCACCAATTGGCCATGTTGTGGACTTTTCCATAAATGGGTCTATGGCAGAGTTTGGCCAGGTTGTACTAAATATTTTGGACACTGGAAATACATTTATCCTATGCACTGTTGACAATATATCTTCAGGTAAATACCACTGAAAATATATTCCGAATGAATGTCATTTACTTTTTTTTTTGTACTTTTCACACAAATCTCTTAACATATTGTGAGGTTTATGTATGGGCTCAATAAAGGATCTAACACTTTTCAAGCTTGTAAAAAAGATTCTAGGCTTGTGAAATGATTTTTGCAAATAATTTGAGACTGGCAGTATATATCACCATTTGTGAACATGTGAAACAAGTTTGCATGAATGTATTTGCATGTGTGAATGTGTAAAAACGATTTAAGCGAACAGAAATAACTTGTAAATGTGCAACAAATTATTTCAAACGCGAGGTTGCAAAAAGAATCAGAGAAAACAGCAAACAAAAAATCATTTCACAAGCTTTCTTTTACAAGCTCAAAATCTTTTAGACCCTTTATTGAGCCCATATATATGTCATGCTACACTGGTTCAGTGACAACTACCGTGCCTCCTGAGTGCAGATAGTGATTGAATGCTTCATGTATATTTGTGGAGGTATATGTATTGTTAAAGGAACGGCCTATGAGGTGTTAGAGGAGAGGAAAGAAGTGATGTGGATGAAGTCTGGTTAGAGGAAAAGTCAAAGAGCAGGCAGAAATTGATGTTTGACATTTATTTTGGCTTCCAGTGTTTTTCTCTTCAGCTGAGCCCAGATGTCTTTGTATGTGTGTGTGTGTGTGTGTGTGTGTGTCAGCTATATAACAGGGAAGCAAATTACCATGCATTGTACATCATTATTAACAAAGGCTATTCATTATTAAATAACATCCATAACCATATTCATACCACATTCAGTCAACAGGATTGTCACCGTCATCAGTATTCCGTATTTCCAAAACTCAGATTATTATCTTTCCAGTCTCCAGGCACTTAATTATCACCTGTGCATCAATACATAAACTCATTGTCAACTAAAATTCACACTGCTTCAACTAAACAACACCCAGACTGCCTTGTAAAACACAGAAACGGGGACTAAAACAAAACAAGAAGGCTGTCAACTCACGCCGGTTTGCCATGAGCGCACACTAAAGGGATTTGGGGATTTGTTCGGAAGAGAGATTGTACCAACAGGTAACACGGTTTATCTGACTGGAGGTCAGTGTTTGTGGTGCGGCTGCTCAAAGGAACTCGGGGTTTTAAAGGCCTAACCCATTGGCGAATTTAGACTCTTTTTAGGGGTGCTCAAGCACAATGGAACATGTCAGTGCAAAGAGGGAGAGAGGAGGATGGAGAGAGAGGGAGGACAGAGAGAGAGAGCAAGAGCGGGAAGAAGCAGGTGAGAAAGTGGACAGATAGTGAAGTCAAGATTGTTATAGTGGCAAAACAGTAACTGTTTAGCCGAGAAAAAAAAACATTCCATTCACAATATCATTTTACATGTATTTCATGGGTGCTATGTGTTTTTTCCCCACAGTAAATGCTTTCCAGAAGTACACTTAGAACACGTCAGTGGACTAAACAGGACATCTTCATTAAAACACTTTTCTAGTTAACTATATATGCTATGTGTTTATTTTCACAATACAAGGAGAAAGAGAAGAACAGGGAGAGTCTCTGGGAGATGAGAGAGAGAGAGCAGACCAGAGAGACAAATGAAGAGACACAGAGAAAGAGCAGCATACCGGCCACCAAGCCAAAGCAGCAGGGTCTCAAGATGTTTCTTTTGAGTTAGGGGATAAGGAGACAGGTCCTAAACAGTTAAAGCTGTCTCAGTACCCACAGGATCAGTTTGGCACGCAAAAAAAAGAGCCTTCCAACAAAACTGGTTCCAAAGTTTTAAATGGCTGGAATACTCCTCTAGAAAAAATGCTGCTTTCTGCTTCGCTTGCCGGGTATGTGGTAAAAAATCTCAGACAGGAGGTATTTGTGAATGGCGGAGTCAAGAATTGGAGAAAGGCACTGAGCATGTTTCAAAAACATGAAACCACCCAGTCACACAAGGACGGTGTAGTTTGCTGGAACAGCTACAAAGCAAGTCGATCACAAGGCAATGTTCTACAGCAGGTAGAGACCGAAAGAAAGAGAGCGAAAGAAGGGAGTACCTGCAACGTGTTGTGGCGGTGACCTGCATGTTGGGGAGGCAAGGAATACCATTTCGAGGTCATGACGAAACAGTTGAAAGCCACAATAAAGGCAATTTCCTAAGTGCATGACACTTTTGAGGCAGTTTGCAGAGGTATACACCCCCATCAAACAGCACATACTTCTCGTCTGCCAGTCAGAATGAGATGATAGTGTTGTTCACAAGAGGTAACTGCAACTATTGTCAGTGAGATGAGGGAATCAAAGATGTATGCCATTATGGCTGATGAGGCCAGAGATGGAAAGACAGCACAGTTCTGGCACTCTGTGTGAGGTATGTTTCTATGGAGGCTACAGTGAAGGAGAGGTTCCTAGCCCTTACAGAGATGACAAATTTTGATGCTCAATGATCAATAACCGCTGCAATTGAGAATCAACTGTTAGAGAAAGGAATTGATCAGTTGAATTTTGTGGCACAGACTTACAACGGGGCAGCAGTCATGAGTGGGGCAGTTGGGGCTGTGCAAGCCCATTTTTTGAATCTTGTCTTATGTCACACATGCAGAGCGGTTTCTGAGGCCACAGAGTTTTTAAGCATGCTGGAAAGTGTCCATTTTTTTCTCGCTTGTGAACCACCATAAGTTTGTAGACACTCAAAGGAAGTTAGGGCATGCCAGCTTCGTTCAGTGAATGCAGTGCTTGAATGATCTCTGAACTTGAGAAGCGTGTGTCTGGTATGAATGAAGAATTGCTTAATAGAATTCAGGCGTGCAGTCCAACCTCAGACCACTTCTTGTCTGGGCCACATTTGTCAGAACTGGCACTGCATTACCATATTGACCTTAAGTCAGAGGAAGTGATGGTTGCCAACAACGTATCTGAGGCGCAAGAGAGAGGCTGGTGCTGTTCAAGACATGCTCACAGTGTACAACCTATTGGATTCTGATATGTTCCCATTCGCTGAAAGCTATTATTCAGGTTGCCTTGACTATACCAGTTAGCAGCTGTAGCTGTGAAGGTCTTTTAGTGCCTTGCGTCGGCTCTATACCTGGCTCAGGAGGACCATGGAGCAAAGCAGACTCCAGCACCTGGCTGTGATGTCAATTAAGAGGGAGGTGCTTGAGAGAGTCAAACACCAAAAAGTGATTGATAGATTTGCCACCCTCAAGGTGAGGCGACACAGCTTAATTCTCCGGAAGTAGAAGGAATGATCTGCAGAGATGTTTTAAGCCAAAAGGGGAGAGAAGGGTTAAGTGACATTGTACCTTAGGGTAAGATGGGCTGGGTTTTGGGGTGAGTTGAGCCAATGTTAAAACAATCTTTATTTATTATTCATTTATTGTTTACACCTCATTATCTTTTAATTTGATTCTGGTAGTTCATGAAGAAAGTGACTTTCTTTTTTCATTTATTCAATATTTTGCATAATACCATTTGTAATACCACCTTTGTAAACCAAGTGATGGCTTTGTGGCTCACCATTAAAGTAAGTTTTCTCAGATTTGTTGGTGTTTTTCTAGTCACATAATTGAATAGTTGATGTATAAGAGGAAATGCTTTTATTAACAGGTCTAAAATGGTCAGCAGAGAGTAGCTGAACAAATTGACAACAGTAACATTAAGGAGAAGACTTAAGGGTGTTTTGTGCAACCGATTTTATTTTAAGGAAACCTTAGCTCTGACTTTAAGGAAAATGTTAACATTAGGTGTTTTGTGTTCAACCGGCCCCTGATCCTAGAATTACCCCATGTCGACCCTTTGAATTCTATGTGAGGTCCTGTTGTCCCTGTACAATGTCAGTAAGCGCTGTATTAAAGAGGCAAATTCTGAAGTCAATTTGTCAGCTGTAAAATTAGCATTTGGTGTGTATAGTACAAAATCCTTAAGCAAAATATGAACCAAAACACCAAAAATATAGTTTGTGCTACACAGAGGTTTAATAGCTATGCTAAGTTTTGTTCCATGAAATAAAATATGAACATCACCTTTGTGAATCGACGCAGTCGTTAGCCTGTAGCTAGCAACAACTGGAAAAGACAACATTTGAAATAGAACTAACTAATAAATAACAAGAACAAGGCAACAATAACTGTTCAATGCAACGCTACGAAAATCTTAATAATTTGAATGTACACAGTTAGGAGATTGAGCTCTGGCAACGAAAGATGTGTGTAGACGAGAGGTAAAGGAAGTCACTCATGACCTCTGCGTCACAGCAATGCATCGGTGATACTGTAGTTCCTCAATGATCAGCATTTTGTTAGCAAAAATCAATACCAAGCTCAATTAACTCCAAGTTAATATCTACACATTTTTGTCAGTCATGAAACTCTATGAGACCTTGTAGTTGAAAGAAGACTTTAGACAGTCTCGGAAAGCCCTACCTTTTCATATTGCGTGGTTGGAAGGTTGTGGAGTTCACTGCGCAAGGCTTGAACACACCTAAAGACATTTGGGGCGTTGCACCATATCTCATTTCCTGACTGTGACAGGCCAGGATTAGCTTTGTGCTTTAGAATGTAAAGGCTACACAGGAGCGATAGTGGCGTACGAGGTGTAGACATCCGGATTAACACTGGATTAAGTTGTATTGCGGGTCCTCCCAGGTCACCCTGTGTGTGTGTGTGTGTGTGTGTGTGTGTAGGTGGGTGTGTGTGTGTGTGTGTGTGTGCGTGTGTGTAGGTGTGTGTGTGTGTGTGCGTGTGTTAAGCCTTCGACAGTCACCTTTCCCTGAGCTTCAGGGTAGGGTTGTTCCGTAGATAAGTGTTAAAACACGACAACACACACACCTATAGAATACACTGCCTCATTTCACTTCATTTCACCTTTAACACACACACACGCACAGTTGTCCTCACTGCCCTTTTACCTTTTTCGTGGAAAAGCTTTATTTCGAACATGTAGCCCTCCAAAGGCCAATGGATTTTGAGGTTCTAAAAGAAGACCAATAAGCTGCCAGTTGTAGGGAGGAAATATAATTCTAGCTACTATTTTGTTGCGTGATTTTATAAATCTAACACCATTTTTCACAGAAAGTGGGTCTAAGAAAAGTCATGGAGGGACATATTAAAAGCTGGGATATTCCAATACTAAAATTTAGAACAGCCTTGAATTGACACCAGCTTTTCTAGTAGGCTAGTAAACTCCTCTGTCCGCTGCTGGAAATATTATCCTTTGTCTAGTTCACATAATTGCTTCTCGGTTGGCTTGAATTGGTGCATGGCCGTCTTTAACACCCTGGCTTGTGGGTTCAAGGATGAAGAGAAACCTGAGAGGAAACTGTCTTTGCTAGCAGGAATGAAAGAAATAAGCAACATAACAACACTACATTAATCAATTTTGACTCATAATTGATGGAAATAAAGGAATACACCAAATTTTACTCAAAGTGTTAGTATGGCGCCTACTCTCACTCAACATAGTGCATGCTAAAGTGTTAGCGTGGAGCCTACTATCACTCAACACAGTGTATGCTAAAGTGTTAGCGTGGAGCCTACTATCACTCAACACAGTGTATGCTAAAGTGTTAGCATGGAGCCTACTATCACTCAACATAGTTTATGCTTAAGTGTTAGCATGGAGCAGCCAGTGATCAACATGGGGACACCTGGCTGATTTTGGTGTCTATGTTCTCAACAGGTAAATTGACCAATGGGCCAACCTACTCTTTTAAGTGTGATCTCTCTTAATGTAGATATAGAGAGTGAATTATGAATCACAATGCTTTGATAAAAACACTTGCAGTTGTCACCTGTCCCTGGACTTGGAGATTGATAGCCCCCATGTTTAGGAGGAAAGATCTACACTATCTTCATTGTGAATATTGTGGACTGCTGGAAGACAAAACTAAAAGTAGCACATTAGAGGAGTCACAGGAGTTTCACATACAGTATGTGTGTTCACTATTTAGTTTGAAACATTTAAAGCGAACTCATACCATCCACTAAAGATACAACAGTGTACTTAAGTGCAGCAAACTAAGTAATACATCAACACTAAACACACAGAGGTAAAGCGACTACCAGTCTTCTCATCACATCAACAGTAAGTTGATCAAAGCGCCTATTTGCCAAAAAGCCGGTGTATGCCTTTAAAAGAGCCCAGCTCAATTCCAAGGGGGAAACGTATGAGACAGGCTGGTGTGCTCCATTACCATCATGTTCTCCTCTGACTTTTATTGCAGCTTTGCTCAAACAGAACACCACTTTTATTTGCACTTATTGCACAGGACACATCAGAAGAAGACACCTGTCAGAACATCAGCTGTGATCGCCTGTTTTGATGACTCCGCGGTTAAAATGGGAGCCTAATTGAGCTTAATGACCTGTCTCTTGTCTCTGCCTCCCCTTTAGAAGTCAGTTGGTATATTGGTATATGTTTTTGTGGGGGTTGCTTCTGTCTAACTGTGACCGGTCCAACCAGCTAAAGTGAATCAATACCAATGCTTATCAGGACCAATCAAAGACGCTCCTCTGCTAAAGAGATGGATGCACTTAAAAACAACAGAAATCCCTATCTTTGATTCTATATCTAGACCTGCAGTTGGCTGTGTGTGCATACATGCATGTACTGCTTGCTTGCACTGAGGTTCAGTGCCTTGCTCCAGGACACCTTGACAGTAGTTGTTGAGGGAGGGAAGAGTGTTATTAATTTTCCCCACCCACATTTTCCCTCTTGGGATTTAAACCAGTAACCTTCCAGTCACAGGCCTGCTTCTCTAAACTTTGTTATTTCCAAAAATTAGAAACTCTCCCCTGTGTATAACGTTTTGAATGACTGAGTTAGCTCTCTCAGATCAAAAGTTATGGGTCTTTTAATCTGTCATGTCCATGTCTAAAAGTAAAAAGTGAGAAAAAACAACTTTAAACATTCCACAACATTCCATTTTCTCCAGCAGCATTCCAAAAACTACAGAAGAATGTAAGGAACAAAACACACCAGCACAGAAAACAAATCCAATTCTGATTTGTTTTCCTCAACAGCGTAATTGCGTATTTGTACTTTCTTACAGCAATATAATGAAATAATAGGATTGGCTTAAGTGTGTGTTTGTGGACGTCTTTTTGGATACTTCCTTATTGGATACTTTTCCATCTTTCTATCTTTCTATTTACATAAATAAACATGGCACGACATGACATAGCTGATACCCCGACCCCTCCTTCACCCTTCCCTCAGCTATGGAGAGAAACATCGCAGAAAGATGCTTCAACATAGACATCTTTCCTTCTTTCCACCTCTCTCTCTCTGTGTTAACCTTTTGAAGAAACTGTTGAGCCTTTAGAAGTTTCTTTGAACAATTTCTCGGCGTCTGGTCAACTAGTGCTTCGCCTTTTCCTCTCTCTGTGTGTGTGTGTGTGTGTGTGTGTGTGTGTAAGCCTCCACCCAACAAACCTCAGTGACAGACTACGGGGGAAAAAAATACAAAATAACTCCTATCAGTAGAGAGCATCACTGAGATTTAGACCCGAGATGCGAATTTCTTTATTAATTGAATTCGCAAAGATGATTTGTTTTGACTACACTGCAAAAAAAAAAAAAAAAAAAAAGAAGATAATGAGCTTTGTAAGTGATTTCGTCTTGGGTTCAGACTTGTCATGCTTTGTCCAAGAGAATTTAATTCAAATGATCGTCCTGCGCTGGCAGATCATTTCACTCGTTTCATTATCAAGTCAGATTATCAAGACGCAAGTGACATTTCTCGGAATGAAATGAAAGTAAAAGAACCGCCAGCCAAGTAAGAGCATTCGACTGCAAATATCCTGAAATAAACTTTCTAGGTATGAATGCAAGATTTTTAAAAAGTGCAGTTATTCCAAGCTTGCTCGCCTCCTTTACTTGATCCTCCATAAGTGCTACAAGGGGAGAAACTATCATAATAATAAGCCTATTGCCATCCATTTCTTCTTCTTTAAAATTAGAATGCCATTACTTTTATTTTTCTTTCATTCATTTTCCTGTGACTGCTAATAATTTATCCTATAACAAATGTCAGGCATGCATTAAAAACAGGGTTAAAGATGAATACAACAGGCATAAACAACACACATTACAATACATTATATTCAGATGATTAAACGTCAAAACATTACTCGTCTTTAGACACACTTACTGTGTGTGGCTCTTTGTCTCAGGGTTTAATTAAACCTCATTTGGCTACAGAAAACAAGTGAACAAACAAACAGAAAAAAAAACACAATCAGTATTCATCCTAAATGTCCTTATGTCTGTGTGTGTCCCCGGAACGTAACATATGAAGGCCCGCTTTGATTGCAAACGCTGAGTGATTATGAATATGGCCATATTTGTAATATCAGTTGGTCCCCGACCATAGGAGATCAAAATATCAGTCATAAGCCTTTGGGAGTTGGATGGTGTCAAATGTGTTTATTTCCAATTTCGGTGCTGAATTTGTGTGTACATGTGTGTGTATGTGTGTGTGTGTGTGATGTGTTTATTTCCAATTTATGCAGGGAGTTTTTGTAAATTGGTTTTCTTCTGACATACAGTCTCTGTTTATAGACCTGAGGGCCAGCATCAACACACACATAAGGACAAACACACACACACACACACACGCACACACACACACACACACACACACACACACAAGTGAGTACATGCTAACCTGTACAAATACACACACTGCGTACAGGTTGAGTGTTTGAGAGTATTAGAGGTGAACATTTTAGTTTTTATTATTTTAATAGACAGATGATTTATCAGGTGATTACAACACACATCGCTTTGTGTGTGTGTAATCTCTAAGATACATTATTAAAAAGAAGTGTGCTAGACCATCATTTAAACTTCACCATTACATTTGTTCCCTTGGAGTTTGCCATTAGACTAATTGCCAAATAACTAACAAAAATAATAATATTTAGAGCTTGGTATTTATTCTTGAAGGTGTTTTGGGGGTGCTTTGGTAGAATCGGACCAATCATAGTGTTTATGAGTGTTTTCTATAATTGTCTCTGTCATCTTCCTGTGTAGACGCTTGCTGAGGTGCAGATTGGTAAGTGAACAGCATGGCAAAAAGGAGAGGCAGACTTAGTCCTGAGGCAGAGGCTTTTCAGTTTATTGTATCCAGAAGTGACAAGCCCTGTTTTCAGGCAAGATGGATCAATGCCTGTAAAGGTATGTGATATTTATCATTCCCTGTAGCTGGAATTGTTAAACTATACTGGAGTTGACAGTTACCAAAAATAGTACTCCAGAAAAGATTGATCTCAAGCCCAAGAGAGTCTGCCTTCACACAAACCATATACAGGCAGATTATTTACTAATTCATTTTTGAAAATCTTTGTCTTCTCTGTTTTGAGAAACCTGTCCAGATCCCTGGGTGGAGCTCTGGCAAATGATATAACTGTGTGTGGATTGGACAAACACAAGGACATTTATATTTCCAATATTATTAATTTCATATTTCAAATTGGCCAATTTTTGTTGGGAATGGATTCATAATTTGCCAGTTGTCAGTCAGCTGACTTGACCTGTATGGAGAGCCTGTAAATTATATAAAAGCCTATATACAGTATTTTTTCTTCTTAAGTTCTGTGTTAGGGGAGACTTTATACACAAGTATGTTTGTGACACTGGCATAGATTAACAAACAGTTTAATCTCATACAACTAATACCTTACCTAATGCATTCATAACACTGCAGTGCATAAGCCTAAATGTTACTGGATGACTTGACACTCATTTTACAACTTTGATGTTTCAGGGCATGGTGTATTTGCCTGTTTACCAAGAGGCAGGAAAAATATTTGATTTTGAATGGAACAATGGGACATGGTGGTAAGTAAAGCCCCGTAAGAGATCAGTTATGTATGTCATTATGGCTTGTATGCAAAGATTCAATCTGTTTTCCTCTACAATTTTAGCATGGATGCATCCAAAGGGGATCGCTCACTGGGACGACTGGTTAATGATGACCATAGGTCCCCACATTTCAAAACGAAAAAGATGACAGTCCAGGGTAAACCTCATCTCTGCTTGTTTGCTATTCAAGCAGAGAGTGAAATAACCTATAATTATGGAGAAAGTCAGTGGCCATGGCGATGAACTGAAGATGAAATGTAGAATCATAAATTGCAGTTGTTTCATGTGTGTTCCCCGTCTATATTTCCTGAGGCATTACTTTTATGAGCATGTATATATTCATTCCTGGTGTCTTATGTGAAAAAAATCCCTCTTCTCTTTCATTTGTAAATTAAAGCATCAAGACCTTAAGCTTAGGAAATGTGAGCTTGTTTCAGTATGAATGAAGATGTTGGCTAATCTATATGAACTGCAGTTGTAATAAACAGATATATTGTATTATCAGTTTTAATATGATATGATTTGTATCACCATTTGCCAGACATGATCAAGGTTGACATGTTACCATTCTATTTTTTTGCAGAAACCAAGCAGTGACATCATAGTTCTGTCATCAACTGAGCCAGAAGTGAGCCAGGGTTCCGTTCCTCCCTGCCTACAGGTGATTACACATTCATAGTGTTTAGGATTACTATTTAAGTTAAACAGGAGTCTCAGTTCATCCCCATTCACTAAATGCTCAAATCTTTCACATTTACAACCATCTCTACACTTATCACATATCACAGGGTAAATAACAGTAGTGAACAATACTCTGGTATGAATGTTCCAAGGGTGTTTAGATTGCACTTCTTGTTTCCTTCACAGAAGCTTTGTGCATCCTTTGATCTCAGTAAAGATTGTCTCCTGAAGAATGTACATGATAAATAACAGTTGGGAAGGTGTTTAAGGGAAAGGAGCTTAAAGGAATAGTTCAACCAAAAATGAAAATTCAGTCATTATCTACTCACCCCCATGCCAGCTGCAACTCGGGTGAAGTTTAGTAGTCCATACAGCAGGCCCTGAGGTCCACAGCGGAACGGTGCAGAAGCCTTCTCCAAAACAACTGAAGTTGCTGGGGACCTGACTTGACCTGACTTCACTGTGAAAAAAATAACGGAAAATAACCATAAAAGGGCTCCATGCAGCTCGTCCAGCATAATGCAAGTCTCTGGAAGCCAAATGATCCCAAAGTGACTTGAAAAGACCGACATTTACACCATTATTTAGCTGAAATTGCCACTCTAGCTGTTGAAAAGTAAAAAAAAAAAAAAAAAAAAGATAAGCCTGACATGGAAACGGTAACCTAGCTGTTCTTAAAGGTGTGTTTTCTTCATGAAATCAGTTGTAATTTTAACCATTTTCCTTAAGATCCCCAATGACATGGGTGACTCCTCTGATTTTACTGACTATGATAACGAAGACTATGTTCCAGACTGCTGGCAATTCCTCAGACACAAGTACTTGTAGTGGGAAACTCAGAAGAACAGAAGATTGTCGTGAGCACAAATGGCTCAGAGGAGCCTAGCAATTCTAGCAGCAGTCATAGTAGTTCAGTGATTAGCTCTAGTACCACTTCACCAGAACACTAGTTTAACATCACCATTGAAAAGGTCCACATACGTTGCACCAATGCCAATAACAGCAAAAGGAAGCAAGTATAACAAGAAGCAGTATTGTCTGTATTGTAAAAAAGGCTATTTCCAAATTGGCAAGATACCTTGAATCTGTCCACAGTCAACAGCCTGATGTTGCGCTGGCTTTCAGTTTTGCTAAGAAATCCAGCAGAAGAAGAGAGATGATACACTCTCTTAAGAAGAGAGGACATTTTTCCCAAAATGCTGAAGTGGCAAACTATGGTGCTGGAGATTTGGTTGCTTGTAGAAGACCCAGTACAAAAAAAAAAACATCTCATGACTACCAACACTGCAAATTTTGTCAAGGACTGTATGCCAGAAAATCTTTATGGAGACATGTGAGATACTGCTCTAAGAAATATGTTGAGGGAGAGCCGCAAGTTGCGCTGAAACGGATTCACATGGACTTGCTGTTGCTGCTGTTTGGAAGATTTCTTGTGAGATGAACAATGATGAGATTTCCTCTGTTGTAAGGAGTGAACATGACATCCTTCGTCTTGGCCAGTCGCTGTATAATTCAAGGAAACCTTATGAGAAAAGAAATGACTATATACATCAGAAAATGCTAGAGATGGCAAGACTATTGATAAAGACAAGAGCTCTAACTTCTTTGAAGACCATTGAAGACCTTGTTATGCCAAGTAACTTCCCTCGTGTCATACAGGCTGTGAGAGCTGTTGCTGGTTATAATGAGGAAAGCAACTCATATAGAATTGCGTCATTGGCTGGAGTCCTTGGAGTCCTTTTCAGCTGCGCCATTGGGTACACTTGAAGAAGCCAAATGGAACAAAGCACAGGTTTTACCCTTTACACAGGATGTGACAATTCTGCACACGTTTCTTCCTACTGAGTGTGCAAAGTACATGAAGGACTTTGATGAAGAACCCAACAACAAAAGCTTTGCAAATCTCGCTTAGGTGACTTTGACACAGGTAGTACTATTCAACAGAAGAAGGGAAGGTTAAGTTTCAAAAATGAAGCTTCCATCTTACACATCCAGGGATCTTACAGAGCTGAATCCAGATATTGTGGGCCTTACTGAGTTTGAGAAGAAGCTTGCAGAGCACTTTGAAAGAGTTGAGATCCGCATTAAAAGGTAAAGGAAGGTGCCTGTGCTTTTAACACTTGACATGATCACTGCTATGGACCTCCTCTTGAAAAAGAGAGAAGAGTGTCACGTTCCCAAAGAAAAAGTGTACATGTTTGCACGGCCAGGTGTCCTTTCTCATTACAGAGGCTCAGACTGCTTTCGTGAGGGTGCAAAGAACCCAGAAACACTAACTTCAACAAGATTGTGTAAACAAGTCGCTACGTTGTCCACCGTGCTAAACCTAAAAGAAAATGAAATGGATCAACTTGCCACCTTTCTAGGACATGATATCCGTGTCCATAGAGACTTCTATCGTGTATCAGGGAGCACCCTGCAGCTAGCAAAAGTCAGTAAACTTTTGATTGCAATGGAAAAGGGAAGACTGCCAGAATTGCGTGGGAAGGGGCTGGATGACATTGCTGTCAATCCTCAAGGTGAAATTCAGTTTGAAATATTGTCTGCACTTATACATCTATGTACTCCAACAAACATAACGGTAACTGTTCTCAGGTTTGAATTTAGATTCTTGGCTCTAAATGTTTTTCACCCAACCAGACGAAGTAGACATCAGTGGTGATGATTCCAGCGAAGAAGGCATTGCTGACCTACATCAACCCAAAGGTATACTGCAGAAGTTAAATACAATGGATAAAGACTCGATTTACATTAATTAATGGATAAAATAACTTTTTTTTTTCACTCACAGAGCAATCGTATGGGGTCAGCAGATGTGGCTTATGCTGCACGAGCTGTATGGAGTTATTTTATGGTAATTGTTTGTTATTTCTGTAACTCTAAAGATTGGTCCTCAAAGACTTCAATTGTTTTGGAGAAGGCTGCTATGGAGTTTTGCTGGGAAGCTCCTTGAATGTTCTATGGACTAACAAACTTCACCAGAGTTTCAACTGGCATGGGGGTGAGTAGATAACGACTGAATTTTCATTTGTGAGTGAACTATTCCTTTTACAGTAATATCGCAGTGTCCACAGTTTTTCCGCTTTAGCAGAGCTATTGTTGTCATTGTTTGTCGGTACAGAATGACAAGTTGGAATGTATCTTTTGTTTCCATTTATGATACCTGTGAAGATGACAGACAGACGCAAGTGGACAAGTGATGAAGTGAAGTGATGCATTTCATGTAGGTTGGAGATCTTGTTCCTTCATCCTGAAAATCCATGCATCTTTACTGTATACTGGACACACACATAGACACAGACACGCATATGAAGACACAGGTATGTACACACACGCACACTCAATCATATACACACACACACACACACAGCAGAGGAGGACAGGTCAGAGGGAAAAAATGCTGTGTCAGTATGTAGTTGGTGCGTTGAAGGGATAAGAGGTGAAAATGTGGGTGTGTGTGGGTGTGTGTGCGCCAGGGAATAATAAATAGAGTGAAGGGGGGTGAGGAAGAGCAAGAGAGGGACAGAGAGAATAGGAAAGGGCAGAGAGAGAGAGAGAGAAGTGGGTAAACAAGTGTAAAAGATGAAAAAGATGAAATAGAGTCGACACCAGTCCCATGTGTGTGTGTTTCTGTGCGTCCCCTTGAGTGTGTGTGTGTGTGTGTGTGTGTACTTGTGGAGGTGAAATAACTTCATTCCCACCTTTTCCCCTGTACCACCCCGGGCAAGTGTGAAAGACAAGCACAGCTGTGTGTGTGTGTGTGTGTGTGTGTTGATATAAGGTGTATTACAAGTCACCTCTAATATTTGATATCTAAGCTAGCAAACTGATGCAGGCAGGCAACCACATACCGCTTGATTTTCTGTTAGTCACTGACCTCTGTGTTAAAACACACGCACCCCCCCACACACACACACACACACACACACACACACTGAACCCAACGTTTAAAGTAATAATTTCAGATAAAGCTCTTCATTCACAGTGGTTGCTGACCGCAATTTCACGAGGTGAGCAGTTTGCCTCCATTCGTTGTCTATGAGAGGTGAACATGATGAGAAAAGTTGAAAAAGTGATGATAGTATGATGACAGAATGACAGTCACCAGCCACATCCATCACATTCAAGCAGAAAAGCTACAGATTGTTGGTCTTCCCAGTGTGTAATGTAACTGGAGTTAGCCTAAAATACCTTAACCCCTTGCTCACTGACTTTAGCTGACTTCACCCTTAAATTTCCCCTTAAGCAGCTTCAAAGTAAAAAAAAAAAAAAATCCTAACTGTACAACAGTGTCACATCCATATTCTGTATCTGCTGTCCCAACACTTTCCTGAAGCTCTAGCTGCTTATATTGAATGAAATATTCAAATACAAGACGCCATGTTTTTATGGCTGCACCATTACATCAAATGGAAGAAATCTAGATATCTGTGCATCATTTTCTACACATTTCCCTGTAATTCAGCATGACACATTTGTTGTCTTTGGAAAACGTGTTATCTTGACTAGAATTGAAAATAAAGTTCTGTGGGTTTGAACGAAGCTTGGCCGTGCAACCTGTGTTTGTAATGATGGACCCAGTGGCGGGGTTGGCAGGGAAGAGGTTAAACTAAGGTCAGATTAGGCGATTCTAATGGGGGTGGGCACTTGGGCCTGATAATGGCTACAGATAATCCTTTAGTGTAAACGGGCATTTTTTTCAAACATGTTTGATTTTGTCAGGCGGAGTCTGGTCGGTCTCCTGTAGTGTGAACCGGTACAAGACTCTGCCACTGGCAACAGCCAATGGGAGTTCAGATACAGGGCGAAGAAAAAGAACTCACTCACATAGATAGTTTATGTGAGCAAGATTCCCAACTCCACTTCCACTCTTGATTAAAACATAAAACGGCATGCAATTTCATTTGGAGGAATACATACTCATATAGAAGAGTAGAAAATGGCAGCATGCCTGGACCAGGCCACATCAGTATTTTTCATCAGTTTCATGCAAAATTCCTCATCATAATGAATAAAATTTACTGTTGCATACTAAGCGTGCTGAAATTCTCGTGCTGAAGGCCAATCTTAAGATCTCAAAAACCAGAGTTGGTAATTGAAACAAGACAATGTCTCCAGCAGAACGCGTTCACTCTCCTCGCATATTACAGCCGGCAATACCAATTACGTTCCCTTGGCTTTTTCACAGCCGGGATAAAAAAAAAGGGTTCGGTGAAGTCGAATGGCAGGCCAAGAGACATTCTCTACAACCGGATGATTGAAAATGTCACAGTCTCTCCCTGTAAAGATGCCCGGCAGACAGTCGGGCCACGCGCTCTGCCCTGTAAAACGTATTATGGGAATGAAAGGGTGGGATTATCACTGCAAAGAGCAGGAGAGAAAAGACTGAAGGACAGAAGAGAAGCGGAAGAGACAGAGAGGGGGAGTGGGCAGAGAGAGGAAAAAGATGGACGGAAAGATGTAATGAGGGAAGAGAAAGGGCAAGTATTTCTTACAAATAATCACATATTGAATTAGAAAAGCTGAACTGAAAACAGCAAAATTCTACAATAAAAAGTAATGGAAATCCATTGGAAACGCATGGAAAGTGTATTTATTCACATCTGAAACACCTAATTTTTTTGCAATATTTGAAAAGTTTGTCAAAAAATGCCCTTAACAGTTGGATGGAAACATAACTAGTGAGAGAAAGAGAGATAGATATAGAAAGTGAGAGAGACTGAGTAGTTCTAAAGAGAAAGACAGGGAGAGCAAGAGGGACAATGACAGCGGACCAGAGAGAGAGGAAGTCTTTCACAGTCATTGCAGTCTTGCCCGGGGGGTGCAATGAAGCCCTCTCTCTCTCTCTTATTGCATAAAGCTCCCAGCATGCAACGGTCATTTTCCCTGACAATCTGTTTCACTGTGGGCTGGGGCGGGGGGGGAGAAATTAACACACACACACACACACACACACCCACACAAGAAGAAGATAAGCCAGCACGCAAGCAAAGGCACAGATGCAAGGATGCCTGAACACTGGTGCACACACACACACACACACACACACACACACACACACACACACACCAGGGAAAGGATTGGGAAATTAACTTGCTGTCTGTGTCTCTGATTAATTTTATAGAACAGACAGTGACAGACAGAGAGAAAGTCAGAGTGGAAACAGAAAAGGGGGGAGAGAGAGAGAGAGAGAGAGAGAGGGGGGCAAGGAGAAAGAAGGAAGGACAGAGAGAGAGAGAGAGAGAGAGAGAGGATTGATAGACACTGTCAAAATTTGCATCTAATCTTATCTGTTCTGCCCCAAAAACCTCTGGTCACTGTGACCTCAGAAAAAGACCTTAAAGGTGCATCTAAGGTGCATTTAACATCAATAAATCATTGCCGCATTAATTATGAGACATTAGTATAATTACCATAAGCACATATAGGACCATTGCAGAGAAGCCTGTCAGCCTCTACTGGCCTCTTGCACTGCGTTTTACATTGTGAGCCGCTGAGTCGGATTTGGCGGGAAATCTGCTGGATCGCTTTACGGCACAAAACAGGAAGAGGGCGCTGTTCTTCCAGAGCTATCAGAGATAAAGCTTTCAGTTTCTGGCAATGGCAGATGGTGGAAGGAGTGAAAGGCCGATGGAAAAATCACTTCCAACGTGTTCATCCTCTTCGGTAAAGACAAAGAAAACCGAAGTAGCCAACAGAAAGCAACAGGATTTGAGAAACACTAACAATACCACAGGTGTGAGACAGAGGCTACTAATCGGCTTAACCATGATCTCATTTGATTACAGTAATTAAACATGTCACAATTACTTTGACAAGGATATACTGATGTTTAAAAAATGCTACACCGGGCACCTTTAAAAAAGCTAGACTGCTCGCGGTTACGGTGATATACAAGTAAACGGACCCGCACACACACACACACACACACACTGACCTAAGCTGTCAATTGTGTTATTGAGTGGTGGGTGGTGAATGTGTTCTCTCTGTCTGAGCCTAAGGCGTTCAATTCCACTTAAAACATTCTGTCAGTTGAGCCTGTAAATGCCACTATAGCCTTAAGAAATAAGGGGCTGTAATGGCGGGGCAGCACCAAGGTGAATGAGTACCGGGACAAATGACACAGCTGATACAGCGGACTGTCAGCCATGTTGAACATTACTGTTATAAAGCTATTTACTACTGTCAACATAACACAGGCCAAAAGTTGCCTGTGTTCTTGTCTCGTTTACTCCTGCCTGTTTATCCTCTCCTTTTCTCCTTCTCCCCACTTTCCTTCTCTTTGTCATCGTCGTTATTTTCTGACTTTCTCATCTCCCCTGCTAGAGTGATATTTTATAAGCTGAATATGAACACAAATACTTTTTTTTTTTTTTGTATTATAACTTTTTAAATTGACTTATTTACTTGCATATTTATTTATTTTATTTGCATATTCAAGTTCAGTTAGAGCACTTTTTCCTCAGTGGATTAAGCTCTCATTCTGATGAATAACCAAATTGTAGGTCATTGTAAAAGAAATTTACAATGTACTGCATAATGTGCTGTACAGTATATCACTTTTTTTTTCATGTAAAATACCTCATAAAATAGAAATAACAGCCTCTGTAAATTGCCATCTACTTTTTTTAATTAGCACTTTTGTTAGCAGCATGTCAAATTTGGTGGCATATCATAAATAAGTGTTTTGCATACAAGTTAGTAGTTAGTCTCATTTTGAGTCATCGTTTTGTATATTTTCTGAAACTATAGTGACTATAGAAGTAAAATATTACATTTGAAAATTGTTGCATTAGTGAAATCTCTTCATTTAACACCCATACAGTCTTAAGAAGCAGGATTATAATGGTTGAGCAGGGCCAAGGTTACTGACTGCTAGGACAAATGATAATGGAATAGAATGGATTTTCACATTGCTGAAAATGACAGCTGCAGGCATTTCTACAGGCCGCCTGCAGGCTTCACAAAGACAAATTGAAGACTTTTTTAATGCTACCTGGAATTGAATGTAAGACCAATTCAAAAGCCAAAATAAAGAAACAAAGCTGTCATACCAGCCTGCGTCTGGTTGAACCAAGCTAATGAAAGTTCTGAAACTATAATTGGGCAGTATGAGAAAAAGGAAACTTAATTGTTAAGGGATGCAAACCCTTTTCTAACCTTTTCCTTTATTAATCAGAGTGGCAGGTACAAAGAAACCTGTTATTACATCAGTTTGATATTACTTAGTATGAGTGACATAAAATAGTTTTGTCAGCCTAAAAAAGTATGTGCAAATACAAAGGTGGGTAAGATGTTTCTCACAATTCCTCCTCTCCCTTTCTTTTCTCTCTCTCTCTCTCTCTCTCTCTCTCACACACACACACACACAGGCACAAACTAATAAAGGAAATATATTCCGACATATTTTCATAAGTGAATGTTTTATGAATCATACAAGCTGAGCTTAATGCAATTTCACCTTACGTTAGCCCTGAATAGAGAAAGCAACTTCTGTCTCCCCCAGTAGATTAATCCCATGCACACATATTTATTTTCTGATCTGCAGCTTCTATCACTCCATTTCAGCTATAGCCTGTCTCCGTTGGGAGATAATTCAAATCTGAGATGCCATTTCCAGCTCATTATTTTTGTATTATTTACCAGGTTATGACTTATGAGAGATACTTTATATTCAACTGCGATGCCATTTTCGGCGTAGTCATTCTTGCTCACTAACGTTTTTGTATTATTTATCAGGTTGTTACCGCATATGATATATTCAAATCTAAGATGCCGTTTTCGGTGTACTCTCTCGTACTCGTCCAATATGTTTTATTTACCAGGTTATTACTACTTTCTACTTTTGGTGGCACGTATCTGATCTTTCCATCTGTCCATGGCCATTTAAACAAGGAATAAAACACATATCTGCTTACAAGAAGTTCAGATCAAGGAAGTTTTTCTTTTCCTGCTGTGTAAGTGAAGCCTCAGTTTCTCCTAATAAACCATTTTCCTCACTAGGGTATCTGCTGGTTTGAGAAAGGCAAATTTAAGACTTTTTTAAGACCTTTTTAATGCTACCTGGAATTGGACTGAATTTAACAACCAAAATAAAGAGACAAAAAGCTTGCAAAGATGGACTATTTCCTATTAAACATCGCTAATGAAAGTTCCAAAACTATAAATGGGAAGGACACCAGATAACTAATAGTTTATAGGGACACAAAGGCAGACTGTGTTTATTAAAGCAGCTGCGACGAGAATAAAACATGCATATTGTATTGACGCCTTTCTGCTTTGCAACTTTGTCACATCACACCAAATATCATCAAATGTAACAATCTGACAATAACAACATGTGATTTAATAGAGAGCTTTCAAGTGATGTAACACTTCCTCTAGCAGCCGGCCATACTGGAGGCCCTCAGCTTTTGGGCAACAATAGCTGTGAACAGCTGATTGTTTCAACTTCATCGTCTCAAAAGAATTCAAGACATGGTTAATTTCTGTGCTGTTTTTGGCTGGGAACTAATGATTTTGCCACTGATATGTCTGATCAATTTTGCCTTTAAATAATCTCAGCTTGTTAGCTAGCTAGCATCTGGTTAGCTAACCATCATTGTCTTGTTGTAAACACAATTTTTACAGCTAACATATCTAGTAGTAGCTTTTTTGTGTAGTTTAGTATTTAGTAGCTTTTTTGTGTAGTTTAGTATTTTGTGTCTTGTGTGTTCTTTTTTGTATAACTTTGTATGTTGTTTTTACTCTGTACTGTTTGTTATTGTGCTGTTTCTTTGCTTTGACCTGCCAAGGGACTACAGATGTGAATTAGCTTGCAGCTATAATCTGGTACGGTGCATCAAATGGTGACATTTATGTTTGAACTGTACATCGTCCCTTTTCAATAAATAAATAAATAAATAAATAGTGGCTTGTAGTTGCATGTTAACATTAACATTGACTGCTTTGCCAAAATAACCTGCTGGCTAGTTAGCTAGCTAACAAAGCAAAAAGCTAACAGTTTGTTCAGGGTAGCTGACCCTTCTCAAGCTACAACTCAGTGTTTTGGAGTAGAGACTAGGGACAAGACATTTACTGTGTCACAGTAACCTATTTGGAGACAAATCTACCTTATCAGACTATTCACCTTTACTTGTAAAGTTACTGGATACATCCCCACCCATGATTTTTTCAGATATCTCTCTAGTCTGGTTATTACATTTAGCTATTATTTGCACACAGCTAATTCTCCAATGGACCTCCATGATGGCCAAAAGCCATGGTTGACAGATTTGTGACGCAACTGCAAATCCTCTATTAAAGTATTCTCAAGTAAAAAGACTCTTGTTATCACAAATCCATTTTAAAGTTCATTTTTATTTAAATAATTTAAGACTTTTTAGGACTTTTCAAGGATCTGTGCATGCCCTGTTCTATGTCTTGTTAACAGATGTGATTTGCCAGTTTGGTTTTAAGTAACACAAAAAAGTTTTCACTGATATACTTTGTAAAAACATTGAGTTGCCCTTTCTTGAGTTTTACTTGGCAGTGTTGTTGAAGACATTTTTTGGATGCATATTATGTTTCATTATTTCAGCTTTTTGTTGTTGACACTTTGCAAGGTTTATAACTCCTCAGCTGTCTCTGTCTGGCTGGAATATGGATTCTCAATATTTCTCTGATTCTGTCACAAGTCCAACAGCTGAAAGAGCAAGGGAGATAGAAAGAGAGAGGGAGACGGAAAGAAAGAGGGAGAGAGAGAAAGGGAGGGATATGTTGTATACCCAATAGACTGAATTTGTTTTAGAAGACAGAGGGATGGAGCAAGCAAGAGATAGAGGGAGAGAGAGAGCAAAGGGACATTTAAAAGAGAGAGAGAGGGCTAGAGGGAGAGAGAAAAGAGAGAGTGTGTATTGAACACAAATCAAAGTTTGTCTTGACACAGCACTTTGTCTGCAGGCCTCATAAAAACTGCATCTACTCACTTTGGCCAAATATTCCCCTAAAGGACACACACACACACACACACACACACACAGTGGCTACTCCCTTTACTTTCACCTTAACACGCACACACACACACAATGACTTGCTTATTTAACACAAACCCTTAAAAGAAAATTACGGTTATTTTCAACCTGGGCCTTATTTTACTAATTTTCACCATCATGATGATTGAGATTTAATCACTCACAAATCTTTAGTCCAAGGTATGAAAAAATCACAATTATCAGTTATTTTAACACTAATACAATCAACTGTACTTAAGAAAAGCAAGAAATATCTGCTGTAGTTTGTTTATGGATGATTTTAAATTCATAAATACAAATGATTTTTGAATTTGGATTCCAATGTCCAACATGTCAAGAATGCTTTCAAGCTGAAGCAGTGAAATCCCATTCTACCACTTCTTCCGATATGACTTGAACAGAGAAGAAAACCAGCAGCTAGCAACGCTAAAAAAGTATCAAATGGACTATTATAACTGAATGTGATAATTGTTCGATCACAGCTATTTAAAGACATTTGTAACTGCAGAATGAATGTTATTGTGTTGAAAGGACGCGTTAAAATCACTTTTGGGGTTCAACTTTGGCCCTTGAGTGTGTATTGGACAGCAGCGCTCCTGGCAAACTGAAGCTACATCAAGCTCTACAGTGAACTAAGTGATGAAATTTTGAACACAATCAATCGTCATGATGGCAAAAACTAGCAAAATAAAGCTCAGGTCAAAAAAAACCTGAATTATCCTTTAATCATCTCACCCTAGTTTCAGGACAGTTTCAGAGCTTAATTGGCTGTAGTCGTCACATACACACACATGCACACACAATGGCTCTCGACAGTGAAATATGCTGATACAGCATTCCATTGGGAAACAACTACTACTGTCAGTAAGGAACAAGCAGATACAAACATTTACCAGCAGCCTCCATGCCAAAAGCATTACTTTCCCTCCCAGGAGAGCGTTCTGCCACAAGCTGTTTGTCAGTAGGACTTACTTCCTCTCTCTCTGCCAACACTTCCTCTGGAAAACACATCTGCCTAAGGTGCTGTCTGAAGTGTGTGTGTGCGTGTTCGTGTGTGTGTGTGTGTGGGGGGGTACAATTCTGACTCCACATCCACTTGTCCCGGTTGTCATATCTGGTAAATGTCCCCATTCTGCAAAAATGTACATTTCACCTATAGGTGATATTCACGTCCGGGCTCTTTCTGACTGCTAACTTGGAACCAAGTGTACAGTGGAGCAAAACGACTAAAAAATGTTGTGCTTGGGGGCGCAAAGGGGGAGCGGATCATGATTCTGTCACTTTCCATCAGGAAAGATGGAGCAGGCAAAATAAAAAAGACAAAAAACAAATAGGCCTGGGTTAAAAAATGAAAGCGAGAAGAGATAGATGATGTTGTGATAAGTTTGCTAAAGAGGCTGATTCATGTTGGAATGGGGAAAGACTGGCAGCTATCCTCACTGTGTTTGAAGAAGATTTTTGTCAAAAGTAAGTAGATAATTCACTTATTTTTCTCACAGATTGTAGCTAGGAGGAACTAAGCTATAGCTATGTTTAGCCTTTCTATTAAGCTAGCTAGCATGAACCGTTTTTGTGCTAACACTAGTTAAGTAAGCGTTAACAGCCACTTAACGTAACCTAAATGGATGGTTATTGCTAAGAGAGTTAAAACAATATTCCACTTAGTTTTAACATGGGGTTTATTTGGCACTTGACCACCATGAAAACCAGAATATAAACTAATCACCCAGATTGGATGCAGCTGGACGAGTTTAGCGTTCTGATTTTTACTTCACATTCATTTAAATGAGGCCACGAAAATAGACTGAAAACTGACATTTAACACGTTTGTGAGCAGATTCAACGACAGATCCTGCTTGTGTGATTTTTAACTGACATTTGGTCATACTTTTTAGAGCATAATTTCATCAAATAGCACTTAATGATAGAAGAGAATTAGGACATTTTTGTGGCCTCATTCAAATGAATTGGAAGTAAAAATCTGAACGCAAACAAACTCGTCACAGCTGCATCCAGTCTTGGTGATTATTTTATATCCTGGTTTTCATGGCGGTCAAGTGCCATATAACCCCCATGTTAAAACTAAGTGAAATATTGCTTTAAGTCAGCTATATAAAGTAGGTTCAGTGGCCAACTAGTGTGTGGGGGAAAAGTGCAGCATAAATAAAATATAATTTTATAATTTAAAATTTTTCCAACAAGAAAGTAGGCCTATTGCTTGTAGACTAGTTCTCTTTTGCACCTGCCATGTTTTAGCTCTTCCTAGAAACTCATCGACCTCACTTCATATTAGTGAATGAACATATGCAGACAAATAAAGTACTCGGTTTAAGTGTTTGCATGGCTAGCTAACAGATTGTCAAATGTTTATACCAACCCTTTTATGCCAAGCTGTATTTGATTCAGAATGGACTAGACTACTTCTTTGAGGCGGTTACATGAGACATTCCATTATTCCATTAGCTAGTAACAGAATATTAGGCTCCATATAAACCCAGCTACTGTCTACTGAAGTTTCCGAGCCTCAAGTACAACTCCAGACATGGCATGCTTAGCTGTGTGGATGATTCACTTCAACCAAATCTCTCTCTCTCTCTCTCTCTCTTCTCCTCCTCCTCCTCTCTCATCGCTATTATCCTCTCCTCCCTTCTCCTCTCTAACTTCCCCCTTCTCCTCTCCTCCTCTCTCTTCCCCCTCTGTTCCCTCTTCCTCTCATCTCTTCCCATCCTCTCTCACCTCCTCAACCCCTTTCTTGTGTTTTTCCTCTCCCATTCTCTATCTTTCCCTCTCTTCTCTCCTCACCTCCTTTTGTTTATCCCCTCCTCCACCTCTTTTCCCACCACCTTTCTGCTCCTCTTCTCTCCTCTCTTCCTCTTTAAACCTCTCTTCTCCCGTCTTCCTTTATCCTCTCCTTTCTTCTCCTCTTCTCTCCCTTCTTCTATTCTCCACTCCTCTACTTTTGTCTACTCCCCTTTCTCCTCCTCTCCTCCACCTCCCTCTTCTGCTCTCTTTCCCTTTCTTCCTCTCCTCTCTCTTTCCTCCGTCCTCTCCTTTCTCCCCCTCTCCTCTTCTCAGCTCTCCTCTTCCCTCGTCCTCTCCTTTACTCCTCTGCTCTGCCCTCGCTTCCTCTCCTGGGCGTTTGACAGCTTTTATAAACACCCACTAAAAGCTTCTGTCACAGGCTGCTGTTAGCGCCGCACTATTCAGCCTAATTCACCTTCAATGGAAAAAGGCTTTTACTGGCTGCCATTTTGGCTCTGCGTGTGCATGAGGAGAATATGTGAGCGCATCCGGCGTTTTGGGGGACAGCCCGACGATTTTCAGGTTGAACCGGCAATGTCAGAGGAAGCTACGAACGCGGTGGGAAACGTTAACAAGAACGGAGACGTGGATTCGAAAAACTCGGTTCTCTTGGAGAAGACAGGTTAAAAGGATTGAGCTTGACTGGCAAAGACGGATGTAGAGACGGGTAAACACTGCAAAGCTCAGTTTAGCCATCTTTTTTATTTGCGGGAATAAGGTTTAGCACCTTTTTCGGCTGTAAACCTTCGCGACTTCAATTCTAAGTACACATAAGTGAGTAGATGTGTTCAAACAGTTCAGTACGGTGACGTCTTTTTCCTTGGATTTTCTGTTGATGCAGTTTGAGTTCCTCTTTTCTTTGTCTGTTCAGCCATGGTGGCTATCACTGCTCATGCTAACTATCCAGTTCTACTTTGTTTATTCCAAATAAACCGGAAATGTAAAACGCATCACTTCCCGGATATTTCCAATGCAGGAAAGAAGTACCAGACCATAGAACAGCAAAAATAAAAGCTTTCATGAACTTGATATGGGTTGAATCAATATTGTGTTATATCAACTGGTAATAGACAGTAGCAAAACATACATTTATTTATATAAAAATGTCACACGTTATTACTTTAACATGTTGAAAAGTAACACAAATGAGCCAAAGTAGACACACAGATTGGTTGAAAATGAAACATCCTATTTAGATAAGTGGCTGGTGGTTGAAGGATGGATGGATTGGTGGATGGTTGGATGAGAGTGAAAGAATAACTGGCTGTCTAACAATAGATCCATGCTTTCCAAATACTAAGGCTTTAATAAACACGGCTTCAATTCCCCCTTGGCTTCCTGTGGAGGCCATGTGTTTGATGGAGCTGGAAGCTTTGGCTCCATTGTCCTACTGGTTTATATGGAGGAACGGGTCTGTCTGGGAGAGAGAGAGAGAGAGAAAGCAAGCGAGAGTTTGAGCCCCTCAGGACCAAATGAGAGTGTCTGCCATTGGAAGGCAGCCATAACTAGCACACAGGGGAGACATACACACACACACACACACTCTACTTTTCTCTCTCTCTCTCCCTCTCTCTGACTCACTCTATGTTTCTCCCACACACACACACACTCCCTTGGTCCCTGCGTGTTTGTGTTTTGTGGTTTAATTATGTGAATTTTACGGCATAATCACTTGGCCCTAATAAAGCCAAGAGGGCCTTGTGGGAGAACACACGTATGCATATACATATACGCACGCACACACACACACACACACACACACACACACAAACACACACAGGGCATGTTTAGTGCTGCCCCATTTCTTCTCCATCATTCTAGGCGTTGTAATTGTCAGCTTCTCTCTTAAAAATGTGTTGGAATAACACAGCGGTTTGGCTGGTGTCATGTAAATCCTATGATCTTCTGGTTGTGTTTCTATTGTGTTTTGTGCTCCATGTGTTAGTGTTATTTTGTCTTCCATCAAGGACCACAATGGAAAGAAGTGTTTTCAGTAACACTCTTGTGTGCTATCCTCTGGGATCAAATACATGAATTGTGTTTTTTTTTTTGTATCATGCATTCTCTATTTCTGTTCTATTCCCATGATATTCCTATATCGATTTAGTGCTCAATAGAGCCTATAGTAACCTTATTATGCTTTGTGATCTCCTATGGTGTCACTATAATATTCCTATAATATCCCTACAGGCACATCTTTCTAAAATGTATTAGAATTTATTTATTTGTCGTGGCATCTTCTTTACTGGGTCAAAGATTTGATTCTGTATCTATGTATCGCCATACATCCATACATTCGCAGAACAAATAAAGGTTAAAAAAAGTTAATATTAAAAAAAGAAAAATACAAACCCAACAGCTAAACCTTAATTCTGGTGTTAGTATTGAAATCAGTGTCATATTTATCCTGTGGGATGGCAGAAGAGGGACAGTGGCTGTGTTTTAGAGCCACAGATAAAAGCCCTAATCTTACACTATAGCGCCCCCTTGATGACACACTGTCATAAAATTTTTGGTCAGTGCTCATGACAATACTGCTATAATTTAATGAGCCCAGGCCTCAGGGAACCAGACTAAATGTGCTCAGTCTGGATCCAAGGCTGAGAAACACAGATAATATTAGAAATTTGGTTTGTGATCACAGTTTCCTATCTGAAGAGGAATCAGTGTGTGGGATGGATGTGTGGGCGATGTCACTGTGTATGTCTGTGAGTGTGAGTGTGTCTGTGTGTGTGTGTGTGTGTGTGTGTGTGTGTGTGTGTGTGTGTCTGTGTGTGTGCGCGCGCCTGGGTTTGAAGTTTCTTTGTCGTGATTTCTAAACTTCCAGAGTTCATCCCCAGACGTCTGAAATCCAAAGAGAACCTCTGCGAAACCTCTTTGAGAGAGAACCAAAGCGAGTCTTTACAAGCGTCTTCAGGGAATGACTGTGAACTGTGTGTTTGTGTGTGTGTGAGAGGGAGAGAGAGAGAGAGAGAAAGAAAGTTAGAGGACGAGAAAGAGAGACCGGAACCATCTTTTCAGAGTTCAAACATGTTACGGAATGGCATAGTTCACGAACTTGCGACGCACTCGATTGATCGGGGAAAGTCGGTTGAAAGCAGATCCAGCTCTGTTTACACCTCCTCTAGCTCCTTTATTTGTGTGTGTGTGTTTGCACGCTTGTCATCAGGATGTCCCAGGTTGGAAGAAGTGGTTCAAAAGAGTATCTGAAGTGTGTAATCAGAGCTCAGGACCAGGAGGACACTCAAGAACCCCATGACCGCCACCAAGCACCACCAGTAATACGTACGCATTCCGTCTTGCTGTAACTCCTGGGCTTCCTGGATTAGACTCTACAAAAACTCAAGACGGCAGAAGTGAAAGTCAGTTTTGGATTCGATGGACAACCAGCAAGTATGTAAGAGTGTGTGAGAATCATCAACCAAAGATATGACATACAGTAAATGGTGTGTAAATGTCACCATCTTCTTATGAAGGTACTCATCTTAGGTATAGGGCGTTCTAGAGACGTTACCAGAGACAGTATACAGTGCACTAAAGAAAACCCGCCAATCATACTTTCAGGTTCACGCAGCCGCAGAACCGCTATTTACGACAACTGATGCAAGTTGGGGGCAACATCAGCTCTCTCTGCAGCAACCATTTTATTAAGATGATATTCTCAGATACATAACCGTCAGCTCCCTACTGTGGCCTGCATGATGACATGACTGCTGACAGGTGATACAATGAGGACTGTATGTGTGGGACCGCTGTCAGTCGGAGTTTACTGTTTCGTGACGAAGTGGATGAGAATTTCCCCAGGATCACTTCTGTTTGAGGATATTTGTATATGAATATGATATGTTAATATTGAGAAATTGAGAACTCACAGGTCATGTCATTTTGTCCCTTACCCTGACATGTCATGAATTTCCCCCCGGACCCTTATAAACCTGTTAAAATTAAAAAGCACCCATGGAAATCAGTTAGAGAATAAGTTTCTTTCCCTCATTCCCGAAAACTTCCAGATAAATGTTTCTTTTTTTTTTCCTTCTTCTAACGACAGCGATATTTCTGTCTGGTGTCCCCGTTTTGCCCCCCGGCTCCAGTCCGCACTGAGAGAAACTTTTTTTTTTTTTTTTTTTATATGATTCTCATTTTAAGCTCAGTCCCACTGATGAAGCCGGAGCTGACAGAAGCTGTGAGGACAGGCTGTGACGGAGAGGAGAGCTGGAATAAAGGGCCGAGGCATCCTGGTGCCAAATGAACACGGCAGGTTGGAAAGCGAAGCGTGCCGACTGTCCTCTCTTTGTCACGACTTGCGTTTCCATCCAGCTGTCAAGCGGATTTTATGTCAACTTTTGAAACGACGCCAAAAGGAAAATGTGAATTAGGTGCGTTTCCATCAGCTGGTTGAAGTGAATAAATAGGCTTTTTGCGTTGTGGAATGAAGCAGAAAAAACACATCCATAACAAAAAAAGCAAAGAGTATTTTCAAGAATTCATTAGAGTTGGGAAAGTTCTTGTTCTTAAATGTCAGCTAATGTTGGCCATGATTCATGCTGAAAGTGATAAAGAACTGCAATTGCTAAGAGTTTAATACACCAACTAATGGCCATGAAACCACAATGGAGACTAATACAGCGGGTTTGACATTACTGGAGATTGAGGCGGGCAGATATTTTGGTTTTGTTATTTATTCGACAAATGCTGTCCAGTGCTCATTGTTTATTGTATTATTTCTTTATTGACAAAAACTTTCCCATCTCAAGTTTTTCACAATATTCAGGAGATTTTATCAGACTTTGCTGTTTCCATTCAACTTTTGTAATTCAACAAGGTTTTGACTGATATGGGTTTTACCAATACCAATATTTTTGGCTTAAAGCTGCCAATAGCTGATATTTTATGATGGACATAAGAATAAGAACATATTCATACACACTTGAGAGAAATCTGATCAAAATGTTGCATTAGAATCAATTCAGGTTGAGGGCTTCTCATCCAATACAACCAGTGCAGTATTGATCAATTCTACAATAAATATGGAATCAAACAAACCACATCATATTCCACTTATTAAAAAAAGCCAATATCAGACTGATATACTGTTTAAACTATAAATTCAATACATTACAAGTTGCTACTTTCTCTCTCTCTGTCTCTCTCATACTATATATACTGTATCTTTCTCTTTCTATTCTCTCTGTCAGCCCTTCAAAGCAAACATTTTAACATTGAATAGATACGACAGGCTGCACCAACGTTGAATACCTGTCTAAATATAGTGCTAAATTGAAATTTTGAATTTTATATTTAAGTTTAAGTTTGGTCTGTAGTCATCCATACCTGCTTCGTTTAGTGAAATCAGGACCTAAATATCTTTGTCATTTCAAAACACTTTCCAACACTGGTTTAATATGATTTTTTCACTGTGCCATAATGTCATATTGAGAAAGTGTTGTGCTTTTTTGGGTTAACTTCGAACTCAGCCTCCTCCTGCGCGTCACCAACTGTCAAAAAGCTTGCGTGGTTCCTCTCCCTCGTCCCTCTCTCCTCACTATCTCTCATTTTCTTGGATGGGATTTGGATGTGACGGGGGAAGAGAGTTGGGCTGTGTGTGTGTGTGCGCGTGCATGTGTGTGTGTGTGTGTGTGTGTGTGTAGCGTACGGACAGAGTAATCATTAAGATTGGCGTTGGTCCTTCGGTGGGACCGATTTTGAAGAGGACCCCACTTAAACCCTTTTATCTCTCCCTCGCTCGTTCTCTCTCTATCTATTTATCTGATATCTGCAGCCTCCCAGGAAGGAAAAACAAATGGAGACGCTGCCTTTAAACGCACACACACACACACACACACACACATACACTGCTCAAGGGCCCGGCGGCATTGATTTGCTCTGTTGCTCCAGTCCTGTTTGCAATTGTGCACCTTGATTTGTGCTAGTGGAGACACCAAGTCAAAGGAGATGTTAATTTAATTTAGCCGTTGGCTTAGCTTCACCAGGGGAATGCGACTGGAAGCAAGGCGGCGTCTGTCTTTGTCTCACAGCAAATTAGATTTCCATCTGATACTGTGGATGCTGTTGAAATTCCAGGTCTCTCTGCCATCTGTCTCTCTCTCTCTTTCTTTCTCTCTCTCTCTCTCTCAACAAGAAGTAAAACCGCCTTTCTTTCTCTTCAGTCATTTTGCGTCCCCACAGCCTCCTTCTGCCCTTCGTTCCTCCCTTCCCCGTCTTTCTGTGCCTTGTGACTCAGAGCGGGAAGAAACCTTTGAAAGCCTCAGGCTCACCTTTGTGGCACACACACACACACACACACAGGCGCAGACACACCACACACACACACACACACACACACACACACTTAAAATGCTTGAGAGTGCCCATGAACATTTGAGCTTTCACCCAGACTCACCTGGTCTGACTATTTCAGGTCGCCCTAACATTTTGTACACTTGTGGTGTGTGTGTGTGTGTGTGTGTGTGTGTGTGTGTGTGTGTGTGTGTGTGTGTGTGTGTGTGTGTGTGTGCTGTATGTCTATTCATAGAGACATACAGAATACGTTGCTATGCTGCACCTTTTTGAAACAGTTATCCCTAGCCTGTTAGCCTACTCCCTCCCCCTCTCTCTCTCTGTCTCTCTCACACACACACACAGAGCAGAGAGGACATCTGGTTAATGAAATGCAAACTGTGGCTTCATTCTGTCATTTCAGAGGAGGAGCAGTGGTGTCTGGTGGCTCAGTGGAGTGGACTGGGAGAGATGCCTCATACTGGTGACGCTGTGGGTCAGAGTGTGGCACCTAGCCTCTGGTTCAGGTCAGCCTCTCTACCTCTCTCTCCCATCTCTCCTCTTTCTCCTCTCTCTCATGTGTATCTGCAGGTTTCACAAATACAAGACTTTTAAAGATATTTGTAAGTCTCCTGGGAATTTAAGACCAATTTAACAACCAAAAAAGCTGATTGAACTAAATTAAAGTTCTCATACTATAAAGTAAAGCATAAGAAAAATGACTACAGGAAATTAATTGTTCAGGGACATGAAGTCCAGCTGTGTTTATTGAACCAAATGCAATGAAAACAAAACATGTTGAGAAAAACAGCTGTTGTTTTTAGCTTGACCACCATGTATTTTGGAGTTTATCTAATTGGTTTTCTAAAAGGTTTTGTAATACCATGTAATCCTTCATCTGAAGTTAAAACATGAAAATCACAAAAACTGCAACAGTATTGAGTAGGATTTTGCAGGTTGTGGCTTGTAAACACAACTTTCAAAGTTGACCCCTCCTCCCTAGCTCAACAAGATGTGAAGCGCACACCTCCTGAACACAGTTGCCAGGACAGGAAAAAACGCAAAGCAAGGTGAAACTCCAAGCAGACCAGGCTTGTTCCAACATGAGAGTGAATCTGTTGGCTTTCACCCATTGGCGAGTATTGAAGGAGAGGATGAAGATGAAGAGCAATGCAGAGTTGGCCTGTTTTCTGTTGGACAGGTAGGTAAGTAAGTAAGTAAGTAAAGTTTATTTATGTAGCACCTTTCACAGAGCAAAGTCACAAAGTGCTTCACAGGAGTAAAATAGTAAAAAAATGACCATCAAATAGTAAGAAACAATAAAACATAAAAACAAAGGACATAAAAACACACAGAAATACAGGCACAAGAGGCTAGACAGAGGCCAGTCTGAACAGATGAGTCTTTAGCTGCTTTTTAAAAGTGTCAACAGAGACGGCAGATCTTAAGTCCAGTGGAAGAGCATTCCACAGTTTAGGTGACACAATTTCAAAGGCACCTTTTGTTTTGAGCCTAGAGCGAGGGACAACCAGTAAGCCCTGGTCAGAAGACCTAAGTGACCTGCTGGTAATGTAGGGATGGAGCAGGTCGCAGATGTACACAAGTGCCTGACCTTGCAGGGCTCTATATGTGATTACAAGAACCTTAAATTGAATCCTAAACTTGATGGGAAGCCAATGTAAGGAAGCTAAGATGGGTGTGATGTGAGATGTCCCGGTGCCCGTTAGCTTAGCTAGCTAGCTAGGTATCAGCTTTTCTACTACAACAAAGCTAGGCTAACAACGGTAGCTAACTGCCAGCTCACCACACACACTAGCTCTGACTAGAACTCCAGTTACTCTGTATTAGAGTTCAGCAGTGGTTTTGGTTGCAGGCGGACACACCTGCTGCCAAAAGGTCGACGCCCAGAAACGTCCCGAACATTCAGAAATAATAAAATCCAGGCAGAAGTTAGAGTCTCTGCAGACACACACACTGTCACACACTACCAATGAGCCATAAGTCACGACTAAGTATCACTTTTGGATGAGTTTATGCTATTTAAGAGGGGAAATCCTGCTCAGTATAACACAGTTTAACCCAGTCCTATATTATTCTAGAGTGGACATGGACATGGAGTGGACATGCATGTGAATCAAATTTAATGTGACCTGAACTGGAAGTGTCAGTAATGTAGCGTAATACAACTGCTGCTACTGTCTGTCTTATTCACATCTTCTGGTGAAACTACACAATTCATGGCATTTGTCTTATTTTGTCAAAGTACAGCGAGTTCTAAAAAGGACTGAGACCCATCATTTAAAGGGACATTACGTCATCTATTAGCCGTATTGATCTCTATCAGTGACCAGTAGGGATTGCAACATGGGCAGAAGTTGTCACCTCCTACACAAGTCTGTGGCACTGAAACACTGACAGATTCACTGTGCAGTTGGTGTCCAGTCAGCTTATCATAGGGAGTGTCGGCTTTACAGTCAAATGATATCAGTGTGTGTGTGTTTGTGTCTATGCATACACTGAAGTGATTTTTGAATACTCTCCTGTGATTTCCAGTCTTTCCAGCTAAAATCCAAAATAAAATGTACGTACAAAAGGTATGCGAACCAGGTGTAATATGTATAGAATATATAATATTCACATGAGAATAGAACAGAGCAGAATAGAATAGAATAGAATAGAATAGAAATGAGGTTGAAATTCCAGACTGCTTTCATAAGAGTATGGCTGAGTTTTGATTGCATCCGTATCTTAACTTTGTACCTTTGTAACTTTGCACCACTGCTCTACACACACACACACACACACACACACACACACTGAGAGACAGAAGACAGAGAGAAGTTTAATAATGAGGATAGACAATAATGTTCTAGTCAAAGTTAAAGTCTGCTCTGTTTTGCAGACTTCTGGCAAAACACACACTCTCTAAAGAGTTCTCAAGAGCCTGACTATTAATCTAAGCGTGTGTGTGTGTGTGTGTGTGTGTGCGTGTGTGTGTGTGTGTGTGTGTGTGTGTGTGTTTAGTTAAGTGGTGCTATCAATCTTCATTGAGGTGTTTCAGGGGAAGGAGTGAAACTACCTTTATTCATCCGCCCCACACATGTCCATCTGTCCCTGTCAGAGAGAGAGAGATAGAGAGACATAGAAAGAGAAAAAGAGAGAGAGAGAGAGTGTGTGTCTGTTTGAAACAAAACGTGTGTGTGTGCGTGCGTGTGTCTATGTGCGTGTGTGTGTGTGAGTTTAGTTTAAGGCCAGGAGAGAGTGCCAGCTTAATTGACCTTGGCTGGGCAGGGAATGTGAGCGAGTCGGACTGTGTGTGTGTGTCTGTGTGTGTGTGTGTGTGTGTGTGTGTGTGTGTGTGTGTGTGTGTGGACACAGTAATTATGAAGATTGGCATGGGTCCTTTGTGGGACCCATGCTGTAGAACACCCCACTTTATCGATCTATCTATCTATCTATCTATCTATCTATCTATCTATTGTGTTGGTCATGAGTCTGACACCACGATATCTTTGCCATTATTCAAGATGGAGCCACAACACAAAAACCAGGATGGACCACCTGCCAAGCTGTGGAAGAACAAAGGAAGCTGACTGTTTTTCATCTGCACTTAAAAAAGAAAGGAAGGACAATTTATCAGAAATAAGCAGACAGCAGAGAGAAGAAAATGTAGATCGCAGTCAGTAAAGGCCATTCAGGAATTTTGTCCATTTTGCTTCCACAGTCCTCTGTCCCATGTATTTTCACTGTGGCTTCAAAATCAGCTTTACTTTGAGGTGGAGGTATCATACTGGTACACAGACACAAGTGTCAACAGGTTGAAACAAGGCAGAATAAGGAAGGGAATGACACTTGATTTAAGAAAAATTCTTATTTGTATTGGAAACAAGTGCAACTATTTCAACCCTTTGGCAAAATTCTCTTGTTTTGAGTAAACATGATTTTAAGACTCAATACTGGATTACATGTCTCATGGATGGATCATTTTGGCATGTAGTTTAGCAAAGCTGTAACCAGACTTTGGTCCATGTGTCACAATCAGTACAAAAAATTTACTATTTCAGTGTGTTTTTCCAGTGTGTTTTTCAGTTTTTCAGTATGTTAAATTTTGGTATTTTGCTGGCAAATGTCTCAAAATAGCCAGTAAATTTTCATGTCGCCATTCATTTTTTCAAAGAAGGCATTACTTAAATCATGGGTGTCAGTTGGGTCTGGCAGTGTCTGGCACTCACCCCCCCTTAGCCTAAGTGAGTCTTAATTTGATACTGTAGTGTTCAACATTATAACGCAGAAATCAAGCAAAAATCCCCAGGAATTTATTTGGAAGCCATATTTTAGAAGCCCTATTCAGAAAGGATTAGTTTTACAGGGGGAGGTCGGGTAATAAAATAATTTCCAGAGCATGTCGGTCATTTTACTCCGGTCCAAATCTGCCATGTGTAAAAACAGTTTGGCCTTTTTTTACCCCCTGCAAAATGCCCTGTAAAAATAACTTCAGGTAAATTAGTCCCGTCAAAACTGACATTTCTGAGAGTTTTGGCGAATATTGTGTCATTTCCTTTGGGAAAGGACAATTACCGTATGATTGAGGACCATCTGCTCAAATTGCACTTGAAAGCGAAGTTCACCCCAACCTGAGATCAGACCCAAAGTCTCAGCAGACCAGGCTGTATTGTTACAGTTCAAGTACCTCAACGTTAGCTGAGGAAGAGATGTATGACGTATGGTATATTTTTGGTGTGATAACAAGCTGTAAATGGAGTCCCATCTCTGTAATTTTGGAGACTGATTACAGAGATTTCTTATCCCACTCGAATCGGCCATTAACATTACAGATGTCCTGTGGTAACAATGACTTTACACACATTGTGCTGAAAACCAGTCCCATCCGAATAGGGCTTCAGTCACACCAGGGAGCATTCAGCACTGACAGTTTGGCAACCTACATCTAATAATTTATCACATTGGACCAAAATAACGTAATGCCTTGTCAGCCATTAGTCATTGCTCCACTTTGTCCTGAGAAATAGTCAATATCAGAGTCGGCCATCCATTCTCCATTATTCTATCAGGGGGTTTTAAAGTGAAACAAGGCACAAGAAAGAGAGACGGTGACTATTCTGCTGTTTTTTAGTGCTGCTGATACTCTTTGTCCAAATGGGCTGTTTTCGCCAGTGGGCCGTGAGAAGGGATTTTCAGCCGTGTTGGGAGGCAGTGTGCTGTGACTGATTCAAATACACGGCGGACATCTGCACAGGTCCTGACACACACACGCACACACACACACACACACAAACACACACAAACACAGAAGGAGAGCTGACAGTGGAGTGTCCCTACACAGGGGAGAAAGGGGAAAAAATAACATTTTGCCTACTGATCTATGGTAACAGCCTCCCTCCCTCCCTCTCTCTCTCTCTCTCTCTCTCTCTCTCACACACACTCACACCAGTTCTTGCTATGTGATCCCAGAATACCAAATGCGAGGTTAGGAGGCAGAGTTCACTCCCAATCAATTCACACCTCAGGTCCAGTTCAATTTTACATTACAGAGAACAACACCTCACCCTCCTGTGTGTGTGTGTTTGTGTGTGTGTGTGTGTGTGTGTGTGTGTGTGTGGATAAATAGATGTGTGAACATGAGAGAGAGTGTATATGATGTATCCAGCGGGCGGTGTGTACATGAGAGAGATAAAGAGATAGAAATGGAGTGGGGAGCTGGGGGTTATCCAGTATTTATGATTGAGTGAAGGGGCATCATACAATAACCAACTCTCGGTGTGTGTGTGTGTGTGTGTGTGTGTGTGTGTGTGTGTTTCGTATTTAACAGCAAGTGCAACTGGATTCCCACCTGAAGTTTAAAGGAACACTTTGGCATTTTCAATTTGAGTCGGTTATATTTCTTCACCAGGCCACTACATGTGCTATATGAGAAGAGGGGGGGGGGGGGGGGGGTATTTGCCCTTTAGCTTCCCTAAAATTTCATTTTACCATCACTACTGTAGCATTATTCACTGAAACTAAAGGGCACAGCAAGCTGCATGCTACACTTTAAAGAGCCTCTTGAACACCGTTACCCTTACACTTTCGAGCACACTTCCATTTTGCTGTGTTTTATACTGAGCCACCATTGGTCCATAGGGTTACCGGTTAGTAGCATATGTTCAAAAAGTACATTTCCCTACATGTCCTTAGAAAATGTGGAAAATGTGATTCAGAGTAGGGATTAGTCTGTTATTTTCAGAGATCATCCTCTGAAATCCCCTCAAACTTTTACCACTGAGTCCAAATACACAACACTTTAATCCATTTTAAAATAATTTTTGCCTTTGATGTTGCCCTATAGCTAGAAATAGATCGGGAGGACATGACTGGAAAGAAGGGAAAGAAAGGGAAGAAGGGGGGAAAAGGCAGACTCCCAATTAACACCAATGTTAAAATTCACCTTTTGTATCTCTCCCTACTGAAGCTGCCACACATTTTGTTCTTTTTGAGACTGAAATGCATGACCATTGAAACCCACCTGTCTTAAAAATGGCAGTTAGCACTACAATGCTAGCTGGCTAACTTTGGCTAAACCACAGCTGGTCACATGTCATGACATAAGCACATCATTTACATATTATGTGTTAATGGAAAGTTAGGGGTACAGTATTTGTCGTGCAGAAAATGCACACAACTCAGGTACACAGCAAATATTTTGGCCTGGTCTGTGACCCTGAATGAAGACACATTTTTTTGTGGTCAGGCAGTTGTCTGACAACAAAACAGAAAGATATGTCACTGACAACACTTGTATTATGATATATGTTTCATTGAAATCCAAAATATCTTGACAGACTGAGTTGTAAATGATAGAAAGTGGGCTTCTTAACATTACTGGCAATGGTGAGAACCCCTTCCTTTTTCCCATTGCTTCCAAGTTGGAGCTCCACTTTGTTTCTATCTGCAGCCTGTTTCAAAAGTAGGTATACAGTTATTATTAATAATAAATAATAATGATTCTCATGCTTCAAATATTGCTTGAGGATCCATTTCCTCTGCTCAGCTGTCAAATTTCCAGCCATGACCTAAAGCGTACCTGGAAACAGGAAATATATTTAATACAGTAAGTATTAATAATGTATATAAAAAAAGTATAGCCTACCTCCTTTTGAGGCTGTGTATGGCAATCAACTCTTTCTTTTCGTTTTTTTTCTGTCCCCACAGGACGGTGTGAATTCAGAACAGGAGGGACGTACGATAGAATTGCTGTACATTGCAGGTTAATTTTTAATGCTGTCAGTTTAACCGCTATAAACCTTACAGTGCCTGTGGGTCCGCAGAGCGCCGGACTCTGGTTGTGCTTTATGAGCTGAATGGGGCGTTCTTACAAAATCATCTGCTGGGAAGGCATTTAAGAGGGCAGGGTTCACGTTCGTGTTCATCTCATTCTTCTTCATTTTTCGTTTTTTTCTTCTTTCAAAGGTACAATATAAGTGTTTTATAACATCCCTGTGCTCGTCATCTGAAGACGATATTGCGGTTTCACCAGGGTGTCCCCAGGGTGTCCCAAAGAAGAAGCCCATAGATGTTATTTTTTTTAGTTCTGAAAGGTTTAAAAGCTGCAGAAATACATTTAAATATATTTGATGAAAAAAAATGAGTATGCATTTATAAAAGTGAGGCAATCCCTTTCGGTATAAATGTATGGAAACTCGTATCAGTACAAACACTTGATTTGAACCATCCAAAAATACTGTTACTATACAGTCAAAATATTTTACAAAGTCACTGCAGTTGACTGTTGCTCAACACAGGCTACTAAAAACTCTGCTTCTGTCATTTCAGTCACACTCAATTTATAGTTTGTTGACACAGTGAGCTATCCAAGTAAAATGGAACAAATTTGACAACAAATATGTGGCCAAAACAGTTGACTTGACGCAAAATAATATTTTTTACAGCTGAACTGGCAACTTTGACAGTGTATAGTAGGGACAAACATAAGCTATGTAGTAAGTACATGGGGGAGGAAAGTGTGAGTATATATATGAGCATGTGTTATTCCCATTAGGAAGCCAAATATCATATATCAAATCATATTGTGATAAACCTTTAAGGACAGTTTAAATCTTAACTCTGGAATTTTGCTGTGATTTCAAGTTAAATGTATCTTTAAAAAACTCCTTAAATGATAATAACTATTTTTCCTGCAGATTGAATTCAATTGGTCAATTTTAAATTTGTACATTTAATTAAACACATTTGCCGGATTAGTGTTATATAAGAAAACCTTTGATAATTTTTTTTGTGAGATTTCAACACACCTGTCAAGCTATGCTCTTCCAAGGTTAAGCACATTGTCCTATGAACTTGAATATGAGTATGACACCACCACTGCAGCGCCACGGACAGGACCCACTGAAACAAACAAGTTCAGGGTACGCCGGTGTTAGAGGGGGGGTCATCGGCTACAGTTGGCAGCTCGTCAGCAGGTTGTCAGAGGCAGAACAAACACCAGCCACAAGCACAGCAGAGGGTCCAATACGACACAGCGAGGGGACACACCTGCCCTCTGTGTCATCTACCCTCTGTTTTCTGTCAAATCCAAAGCGCCCCTTCCTACCTGGCATTATGCGTCTCGTTTCCAGCTCGAGTCTAGGTATGATTGAGGTGGCTCACATTGCTGACAATAAAATGAGTCTCTGTTACACACAGTGACACCTGCATAACGCTGATTGCCATACGCGCCATTTCCTCTCATAATATTTTCTGTCCTCTAAAACTGACAGTAAACGTCGCGTCTCACTTGTTCTCCATCCACCAGTTTCCTGACAATCCAATTTTGGATTCATATACAAACTTTTATTTCCATTCAGGTGGTTGCTCTATGTAGATTGGAGACTAATTGCTTTGTTGTCAATGTGGCCAAATGCGTCTCTGACCACTCCAGAGGTGGTTTGGGTGATTCAGTGGGTCTTGGATGCGTTTACACCTGGATTTTACTGCATTTTTGCTTCATCAGAATATAATCTGATCACCCAAAATGCATGTTAATGGCAGATGGAAAGGGTGTCTGATTGAGTAGGACCTCCATGGTGCCAAATCTCAACCTCCACGCTTCTTCAGGCTGAAACCACAAACCTTTGGGCCCTGGAACACTACTAATAATTCCCCTTCTTCACCGTCCTACACCCAATCTTGCTCCTTTCCCTTCTCGTTATTGTCGCACAATATAAAATACCTGATGCACCCCATGCACTTCATTCACTTTTGCACCAGAGTTTGTTAAATGTTACTAAATGTCAGACATTTCAGTTCCACTGAAACACAGCCTGGCTGTGTCCTAATAAAAGGAACTTGAACTTGAAGAGTTTCGTGGGAGAAAGGACAGATGCATTCTTCGAAACAAGCCCTTCTGGTAATTGTCTGGTGAGGGGAGCAGAACACTGTCGAGCCTGCCTGGCTGTAGAGCTAACTATTATTTTTTTTAAATCAAAAACAAGACATTTACAATCACTTAATGCACTGGGAAGTCATATGATGTTCACGCTTAAACTATGCCTACAAACTACGAAAACATCTACATGAAATGCCAGATTCAGCAATAAAAGTTGAATGTAGCAGAACTACTTTACTTTGTATGCTACTCTTTTAAAGTGGCAAGTTTGATGAACAGCAATGATTTTAGGATAAGTAACGTATGATTTACAAGCAATTTAACTTGTTTCTAGTTGGGTAAACTACAGTTTCAGTTTTGCGTCCAAAAACTGCATAAGAGGCTCAACTTCTAAAAGAAGAGCTGAGTGTTGACGGAATCAACGTGCGGTCTTGAAATCCATGGTGGAGGGACACAAAAAGTTGAGAATCTTCACCTCTTACCACAACTCCCTCTGCAGTTGAAAGCCAACACGGGCTTTGTCAGGTTTTACCATCATCTTTCACGTATCCAGTTTTGCGTCAAGCGTCCACCGTCGCAGTCTGAACACAACATTAGAGGGAGATGATATACGGTCTCACGTCTTCAACATTGCAGGGGTGACACTAAAATCCTCACTATCTCTTTAAGTGTGAAGAGGAATTAAAGTCTTGGGCTGGATTGATGTTTAAGTAACAGAGCAGATCTCCTTCGGCACCCTGCCAACCTCTGAAATGACAGTTATTTAAAACCCTCTGATGTAGAAAGAAAACTGTGATGGGGGGGGGGGCAAGAGACAGCAAGAGCAAGAGAGAAATAATGAAGAGGAGATGGGGAAAGAGAGAGACTGAGGGAAAGGAAAAGCCACAGAGCGACGGAGACAGAATAAGAAGCAGAAAGAGAATGAAAAAAAACAGAGAGAGAATGATGAACAGGTACAGGCTTTCGTACACACTTTGAGAGAGGAAGACAGAGAGAGAGGCAGAGAGGAAAACAGAACCGTAGAGACAGAAACAGACAGGAGAGAAAGAGAGAGATTGATAGAAAGCAGATCCCGGCCCACTACACGGTCTGCTGGGTGACCTGCTGCTGACAAGAGGAAGGAAAGAAGAGGACAGGATTTTCCACTCCCTGAGAAACAACAGATACATAAAAGTAGATTAATAACGCAACGGGCCATCTGGTCTTTCTCTGACCTCTTGTCCCAGTCTGACTTTTGAAGCCCCAGTCAGGAGCGGCCTTAAGTCGCCCCCTGTTGAAGTGATGTCGCCTACCACTGGCTTTGTTTCCATAGTGATTTATCAGATTGAAGTCATTATTTTTCCATTCTAAAATTTGCTGTGTGAGCTTTTGATACAAGGACTGCGAGTCCCTCCAAGTGGGCCTCCTGAAAGATTAGAACAAGATTAAAAAGAAGCTCCTGTAACTCAGCAGAACCCTGCAGATGTCCTTGTTTTCAACCTCCCCAAATGAACCCCATACCTCCAGACCATGGTCCAGTCCTACACCCCCATAACTCCAGACCATGGTCCAGTCCTACACCCCCATACCTCCAGACCATGGTCCAGTCCTACATCCCCATAACTCCAGACCATGCTCCAGTCCTACACCCCCATACCTCCAGACCATGGTCCAGTCCTACACCCCCATACCTCCAGACCATGTTCCAGTCCTACACCCCCATTCCTCCACACCATGGTCTAGTCCTACACCACCATACCTCCACACCATGGTCCGTCCTACACCCCCATACCTCCAGACCATGGTCCAGTCCTATATCCTCAGACTATGGTCCAGTCCTGCACCCCCATAACTCTAGACCATGGTCCGGCCTTGCACCCCCATAACTCCAGACCATGGTCCGGCCCTACAACCCCACACCTCCAGACCGTGGTCCAGTCCTACACCCCCATACCTCCAGGACATGGTCCAGTCCTACACCCCCATACCTCCAGGTCATGGTCCAGTCCTGAACCCCCATACCTCCAGACCATGGTCCAGGTCACGGCCCAGTCCTACACCCCCATACAGAGAAACAAACATAAGCCTGTTTTGAAATGTTTGAAAGAGTCAAACTAGATGCAAATGTGTAGTCATTCCATATGTTACGTATCACCTGAAAGAATAAAAAGTTTAAAATTTCATTCATCTCAAAAAAGTCTGACATGAAAAAATACTGCTTTGCTCTTTGTCTGAAAGATTTCAATGGGTTTAGCTGTAGGATAAACCCTGCACAAATCACACACACATCAGATAATATCCCCAGACAACCTCATCTCTCAATCCTTCCCTTTCCCCCATCTATCCATCCCTCCAATCCAGCTGCAGATTTTCACACAGCTCTCGACTATATTCGATCTCAATGATAATCATTTCCCCATCCTGTAGCTTCTATTCCACTATTTTCTCAGTAATTCTGTATGTGTGTGTGTGTGTCCGTGTCTGTCTCTGTGTGTGTGTGCGTATATGTCTGTTGTTTTATGAGTCAGAGTAAAAATTCCTCTCCTGTCCACCCCTCAGGCTAACAGACTGCACCTTGCTATCCGTTGGTTTTATGTCATGTCACATTTCCCACCTGCAGTGGAAATTGAACATTCCTCCTCCGCAAGTATTCAGTTTAATTAAAATGGGGATGCCAGATGGCGTGAGTGACAGTAACCCTGGTTTTGATGTAAACAGGTGTTTCTTTTTTATGTAAATGATGTCTGGATGAAATCACACGTTTTGTCCCCAAGACAGAGAATAAATCCAGCTTTGTGTGACTGGAAAGTTTTAGAAACACTACAGAAAGTATTGATTTGCTACAGAGTCTGGGTTTTCTCCCTGGCTTTTAGAGAGGCTTAGTTGTCGGTGAGGTGGGTTTTGCATGGCGGGTTTGGAGCGTTGCTTAACCTTAGCCTTTGGGAACAAACAGGAGGCTATTGGAATGCACTGTGAAGCATTAAGCAAGAAAAAATGACTATAGACTCTAATTCATATGTTTTATCTGAGGAAATGGCACAAACTGTACTAGACAGTAGCCTACTTTGAATCCTTTTATGCCTTTTATGCAACCAAGCTGCAATGGTTCAGCACCATGGAGAGCGCCTTTATCAAAGGAATCTGCCTGTCATGTTCCTTGCATAAAGTGTTTTAGCAATTGCGCAATAGTGTTTTTGCAATGTGTTAGGGTTAAGGGTTTTGTTGTCGTTCTAATTCCCAGTATTTCTCTTTCTGCGTATTTCTAATTCTATGTAGTTAATGAATCATTAACGACATATTCATTGTTACATCATTGGTTATACATTGTTGTTTTACCCCTACTCCCAATGGTGAAGTAATGTCTGTAATCATGGAGACAGGCTTCTAAACACTAGGGATGAGACGAATGGTCACACAAAACGACTATACGGATATTGTGTTTTTTCTGACTACACAGACTTACAGACTTACACAGACGACCGACTTACACTGCAAAAACGTTCACAGACTTGAATCACAATATACAGGTCAGACTAAATCAATCCCTTTCCACTTTGTAAAACATCACTGTCATGTGTGACGCCTTCTGGTTTGATGTTTGTGTTGCCTAATCTATCTTATTGTGCTAAAATGTGCAGCCAATTTTCAAGTTTCTCTCATTTGAATGACTTAAGTTTGGCAGAGTTACTAAATCGTTCGGATGAGATAAACTTGGAAATTGGCCTAAAAAAAAGTCTTTTCAGGGTTTCCATACTTTATGATGCCCCCAACCACATGTGGTTCATCTTGCCTAAACTAACCGCGTGAGTACCTTTAAAAATGCCATTTGTATTGTTTTCAGTGGAAAGGTTTAGAGTCACGTGGTCTAAAACAGTGATTCTCAACCTTTTTCATATCAAGGACCCCTAGTTTAGTCCATATTAGGGCCACGGAACCCCATTTGATTTGATTTTGATTTTGTCTCTCGGACCCAAATCTGTAAAATAAAATAAATAATAATAAAATGTATCTGTAAATATTTGTATTGTCAGATATGATTTTGTCCAGAATTCCATGACTATCTGTACTGTAGGTAGAGAGATAACAGTGAAACTATGATCAAAACAGTCATTCTTCTACATTCTCTAACTGTGTTGAAATGAAATAATGCTGAAGTTTAACAATTCATCAGTTTGCTGGGGACCCCCTGGAACCCCCTCAAGGACCCCTGGTGGTCCCCGGACCCCACGTTGAGAACCACTGTTCTAAAATGCTCTTTCTGAAGGCTTTTCCACACCAACCATGAAACATTTCTGGGGGAAACACTGGTCACATTTTCAATTACGGTAGTCAGAATAGAAAAAGCTACTTTGGTAGGCATGCCAAGTGCTGAATAGGCAGGGAAAGGCAATGAGAGCCAAGGCCAAGCATGTTGAAGCTGAATGACTGAGAAGAGGCTACGCCTGTTTAGTAGAGAGAGAGAAGAGGATGGAGAGAGAGAGAGAGAGGGGTTTCATCTCATCTCGCCTCGTTTCTCCTTCTCTCCTCTCCTACCCATCATCCTTATCCCCTCCTCTCCCATTCTCCCACCCCCTCTTCTCATTTCTTTCCCTCTCTTCTCTTGTCCCCTCTCTGCCTCCTTGTCTTCTTTCTTTTTTTTGTCTTCTCCTTCTCCCTTCACTCCCTTTACTCCTCTGTAGCTCTCCTGGCTGTTGTGTGGAGTTGTACATGTAGGTGGGAGTCGCTGGGTCTCCTGCTAAGCTCCTCCTAAACCCTGGGAACAGGAGATAAGGAGGTGAAGGAGGTAGATCCCTCCTCTGGGCCCTTTTCTTTTTCCCTGTGATCTACCTCTTTGCCTGGGCGCCGATTTTCTCACCGGTTTCCCCGTGATCCTTCTCTCTCTCTCTCTCTCTCTCTCTCGTTTTTTTCTCACGTCTCCCCGTCTCATTTTCTCACTCATTTCCCTGCGCCATCCGTCTCGATCGTGCGCTTTCTCAACCTCTCTTCCTATCTGTGTTTGTAAGCGTTGTTGTCTCTCCTTTTTCTTTATCTCCCTCCCCTCCTTCTCTCTGTCAATCTCCTTCCCCGTGTCTCCCTCGCTTTCGGCTCGTCTTCCCCCCCCCCCCCCCCCCGCCATCTATCTTTCCCTCTGATCGTAGCAGTGCCCCGGTGCTGAGCGCCCTGTGATGCTTCAAAAGAACAACAGCAACTCTACTTTTTTTTTCCCCCGTCGGAGCGAAAGACGCGGCGAGGGAGGAGAAAATACTGAGGAGAGAGGGGAGAGATAGATGGAGAAAGATGAAAAGACAAAACAACAGATTAAAGACGAATCTCTGGAAGGCAAAACAAGACAAAAAAAAAAGAGAAAGGAAATAAAGAATGAGAGCAAGAAGACATGGAGTTCTCTGTGGTAACAATGCATTTGAAGATCGCAGCGTGAGTGGCGCACATACCTCAGAAAGTCGTTTTGATAGAGTTGTCTGTTTTTTTTGCGGAATAAGACATTAAAGAGAAGCTGACTTTCATAATCATGGGCCATCTGGAGTTCAATATGATGCAATCATGCCACTCTATGAATATTTCAGCTGTCAGATTTGTTGATGGAAAGATCAAAGGGCAGACATGACCCCAAAAAAATATGCTCATGGCCACAAAGATCAAGTGGAAAAAAATCCTCTCAGTGTTCTGCTTGGACCTAACATCACTCAGTTTTGATTTTTTTTATTTATTGACGCCTGACATCTCCCCTATACTGAATATATTCAAGGATCATGCGGCCATGGCAAGCCTTTGAAAATTATTTGTAGAGCAACAATACATGAGCGTGAGTGGGAAAAGTCTCTTATGCTGCTTAAGTAATGGAGCTTGTCTCCCACATGTAGCCTACATTCCAATACCCTGGGATCAAGTCATTGGTAATGCATGATGAGATCACAAGCAACACGACTCATATAACTCAAGTCATGGCCCCCATGTTAAGTATAGAGAGATGTGGGAATATATCATTAGCATTATAGAAAACTCTTTTATGCTGAAATTGACAGGTGACATCATCTTAGGTTTCATGATCCTACAACCAAGGCAAATGCTCATAATGCATGATGAAATCATAGGCAATACCTGAATAACTAGTCATGACCTCCATTTCAGCTGCAGGAATATGTGTGTGTACACAAGCATGTTGCAACTTAATTCATTCTTCTTTATTGACACATTTATCAGCATTCTCTTAGAATCTCCTTGCTGCAGGTGTCTGGTTTCTGCTAAACCTTGTACATTGACTTTTGCAACTAAATATAATTAATGCAGAGGCAGTCAGCAGTGTCCAAAGTGTATACAAAGTGCATACACAGAATACCAAAATACACAATGCAATAAGTATTTCATGCAGCACACTTAACCTGTGGCATTAACCACCTAATGAGGTATGCTGCAACCCAATCTCACAGCCATCGCCTGATTCGACCCAAAGTGTAAAAAAAACAGCATGTGATCATTATCTAATAACAGAGCAAGGCCAAAGATCTCAATTTGCTCAGCTAATGTGAGACAAAGTTGATCCGCTAATCGTCAGATTCTGCTATCAAAGCAGCTGCCTTGATAAACAACAGCAGCTGCCCTCACAGAAGTTTTTAAAGTGCAGTATCAACTATATTGGTGAAGCCCTCACTCAAAGAAACACTGTTGCAATATTTTATATATAAATTATCAGGTCTAATAAACATAGCTTGCTTGCTAACATTAGCTTAAGTTTAGCATTCTCAGACTCAGTGTCAACATTTTGTCCTCTCTCATAACTCTTTACTTTATAGCTTGCATGCTAAAATAGTAGTAGTTTTTTTCTTTAAGATTTTTTTGGTGGCATCTCTGCTTTATTGGACAGTCACAGTGTAGCGAGACAGAAAGATGGAAGAGAGAGGAGGATGACATGGGACAAAGGTCTTGGGCCAGATTCCAACCCTGTTGCATTTAAATGGTACATGCCTTAGACCACTGAGTCACCAGGACGCCCTTTGAAAATAGCAATTAATTGTAAATGGTATATATAAATCCTTACTTGCATACCTCTGCTGTCGACTTTGTGACGTTACTGATTGTCAGAAAACTGATATTTGGCCTGGCAGGAGACTTAACATGACTTCTGTCCTGGAGGGTAGAGGTCTGCAGACAGGGCCTTCTCACTTTATTAGGTGCTCCTAATAAACAGTGATAGTACTGTATAGGATCCCCCTTTTGCCTCCACACAGCCTGAATTCTACTAGGCTGGATTCAACAAGGTGCTGGAAACGGTCCACAGAGATCTCGGTCCATGACGACTCAATAGCGTCACACAGTTCCTGACGATTCTTTGGCAGCACATTCATGCTGCAAACATCCTGTTTCACTTAGGTCTCTATTGGGTCAAGATTAGGGATGTGCGCGATTAGTCGACTAGTCGTTTAAACGTTTCTACCCTCACTAATCGGCACCAGAAATACTAGTCGGTTAAACTAATTATTAATAATGTACGCCGCTTAACTGATGCATCTAAGATGTTACGCAGCCACCTGCCACTAGCCGGGACTGCAGCCCCAGCTCCAGAAAGTGGGACCGGACAGAGATGACAACTCCAGCGCGGTTTGGCAGTATTTTGATCTAGAAAAAGAAAATAAGGTTGTAAACCTGTATCTCACCTAACGAAGATCCACTTGTGTGGTGGTGCGGGAAGACGTGACGCTTTCCAAAACTATGCCGGCTTCAAGTCATTATCTCTGTGTGCCTGCAACATCTGTTCCAGCTGAGAGTTTTTTCAGCTGCTGGACTTATTGTTAATAGACTGAGGTCTCGCCTTTCACCTGAACATGTTGACATGTTGATTTCGCTGAACAAAAATGTTTCATCAGTCGAGTAAGTAGGCCTACCACGTTGTGTGTGTGTGTGTGTGTGTGTGTACCTGCTGTTTGAAGCTGATTGCCAACAGCACGCCGTTGTTGAACAGCCTAATAATCTAATGTCACGTCGATCAGTAGGCCTAACTGTTATTTTTTGTAGGCCTATTATTGGTAGTTTTTCTGATGACAGATTATTATTTTTTTATATTTTTTATTATTATTTTAAATGTTATTTGTTAACTTTTATTTAGTGAGTTGTCATGTCGTTTGTAATGTACAACGTTCATAATAAACGGCGCAAAGTGCCACAGTTATTGAAGAATATTAACGGTTTCAAATGGCTCTTAAATACATGCAATATTTTTTCGGACAACGTTTCAACCTTATAGATTAAATTGTTAATTTTGGACTGTTTTCTGAGTGTTTTCTTACTTTTAGACTAGTTGACTAGTCTACATTGAAATTTTCGTTTAATCGACAGGGAAATCAGTCGTTAGGAACATCCCTAGTCAAGATCTGGACTGAGCTAAAATCACTGTCCAGTTCTTGGACACATCTTGAGATGAAGGAGCATTATCCTGCTGGAGGTTTCTATTTGATGATGGAATGCACCTGGCCAGCCAAAATGTTTGGACCCATACTATTACACCACCAGCAGCAGCCTGTACTGTTGACACCAGGCAGGACGGATCTATGGATTCATGTCAAATTCTGACAAGACTGGGTCCCAGCATGGCCGTGCCCATACCATTTCTACCAGATGAGCTAGAAAGGCTGGAGGCGAACAATCTTTGGTTGAACATTAGCCGTGTGGAGATTTTTATGTCCTATAGACTTAACGTCAAACAGTTTGTCATTAGACACAAAATCGCTGAAAACACATGGGTAGGGCTGCTTTACGAGTAGCATGGATGTGTGTTTGTTTATGTAAACAGAGACATGAACCTCGAGGGAAGTGAGAGTAAAACAAGTGCAATCTCCTAATCTCCGATCAAACAACAGCCAACAGAACAAAGATGAAAAAGGGGGCATCCTTCATCATGTGGACATGGTTTGGTTATAAAACGTCAGGCATTAAGCAGGAACCTATCATCTGCAAGCTGTGTTGCACAGCTGTCATTCCCAGGGGTGGAAACACCAGAAAACTATTTTACCAACTGAAGAACAAACATGTGCGCAAGTATAAATGTTGTACGCTTTTTTTGTTTTTTTCATTTTATCGAAAAGTATACATGAGTGTTAATACTGAATACTTAATATATAAACCATTTAAACTTTAATGGTGTTTCAATGGTGAAGTGTAGAAATCCTTTAAGAAATTTGTGAAAAATAACCATGTCTTACCAAATTATGGCTCACAGCAAGCTGTGGATTTCTCTAACTCCCATTTATATCTTTCTTCAACATAGACAGCTAGAAAAGCTTATAAAATATTAAAATATCTTCAATTAATTTACACCTAATAAATTAAATATCCCAATATCAGAGGGCCTGCTGTCTATTCTCCATCACAAAAAGGAAATGAGAGGATAAGATGGATGGGGAAGTTGAGAAAAGAGGGAAAATCCATTTTAAATGTTCTATTTAGTTGGCACTGTGTTTGAGTGAAACACCATGGGCTGGTCCAACCTAATTTTCTTTTACTCAAGGCAAAAGAGACAGATTATGCAGAAGCTGTCTTAATAGCTCAACAAGTTCTGCATATATGACTTTATGGGTTAAAAACTTGGCTTCTGCTAAGCTGATGCATCTCTACTTTCTTTTTCTGTATGAACTTGACTGGACTGTCCATTTGCAATTCAAAAAAGAAGCACAGCAAGGGATTTTTTTTGGGAGAATTGACAAAGCTTTAAAATAAAAATGTGTCAGCTGCAAAATAGCCTCTGTCAGGGTTACAGGATTGCATGCATAGCCCATAATAATGTCTTCAATGAATCTAAAATGGCCACCTCTGGTCCCATCGGCCAATCAGACACAAGTGTTTATCTCATTTGATCTCAGGTCGGCAGGGCTTACATGTTGGTCCTGAGATGAGGGTCTTAACCACTCCACCATCACTGGTTCATAGCTTTAAAATATCTTGATGTAAAGTCATTTTTTTCATGTTTGCCTACAGTACAAAGCAAAAAGAATGGACGAGACCAATATTGCGAGGTGAGAAAGGAGAGAAAATCCAATTGAGTTGCATTTACTTAGTCTCTCACGCTTGCTTCCCATTCTGTCCACATGCCCAAGAAGTTTGCATTAAGCACAGGGAATTCAAATTGAGTCCACATAATCTCTTAAAGTTCCTAAAACTTTGCCTGAGCATTTAAAATCTTGTGTGTCCCCAGCCTCTCTTAGACTCAGCCTTTAAATCGAAGTTTGACGCCGTGAGCTTTGAACTTTGCTAAGAAGTTGGTGGAACCTCCATTGTTCTTTCCCATACCCTCGCCGCTGTGAGGTTAATGTCAAGGAGAGACCTGTTCATTAGTAAGACAGTCAGTGGCTGTAAGTGACAGACTGGATTATGGGGAGAGATAGGGAGAGATGGGTGGAAGGATGAAGAGGAATAGGTAGGGAAAGTTGTAAGGAGGGAGGGAGGAAGAGAGAAAAAGACCCTATTTGAAGAACTGTGTGACTGCTACAGTGCAAAAAATTTCCCATGTTGTCTCATATTCAGCCTTAAAATCTCATATTAACAAAAACTGCCAAGGGGGTGAGATAACCACTTGTTTCCAATGCAGTTTTACTTTTATATTTACATATATACATTTTCATTTTCTAGCAACAAGTGTCAGTGTCTTGAAACAAGGCAGAATAACTAACTAACTAGAATCAAGAAAATGACATTTGATTCACGAAAATTCTTGGAACAACTTCATTTGCATTGGAAACAAGCAGAATTATGACACTAGATCGAAAATTTCATTCAATTTTGAGGTACTTGTACTTTACTTGAGTATTTCCATTTTATGCTACTTTGTACTTATACTCCACTACATTTTAGAGAGAAACATTGTACTTTTTACTCCATTACATTTATTTCACAGCTATAGTTACTAGTTACTTTTCAGATCAATATTTTATATTTAAAACATTTGATCATCTTTATAAAATAACTATAAAATAGCATTGTTATAGATTAGACTACCCAAAAGTATAGCTAAATTGAGATTAGCTTCACGTTGACAACTTTAAAATGCTGCTTACATGTACATGTATGTCAATAAATCACTATTAATATTCCAATAATTTATGAAAAGTATAACTCTGTAAATGGGGGCAGTTTGCATAATGATTACGTTTACTTTGATACTCTAAGTACATTTTGCTGCCAATACTTATGTACTTTTACTTATGTAAGATTTTGAATGCAGGATTTGACTTGTAATGGAGTATCTTTACATTGTTGTATTGCTACTTTTACTTTAGTAAAACATCTCAGTACTTCTTCCACCACTGACCACAAGGTGTGGAAGTTTTTCTTCTCTACTTTCTGCCTCATGTAAAATGTAAAACCTGGCAGAACTGTTATGTTTCAGTGTGTACCTATCCTCAAAGTCCAACATTATTTGCATCATGTTCAAGGACGCTCCTCTTTTCTTTACTTAGTTGATTACCGGCCTCCTCTTGTAGTCCACTTTGTCTTCCTTTGCTTTCAAATGTGCCGTTTTGTGTCCCCAAATTAACTAAACAGATAGCAACACACTGGTACCAAGGTAGTCACTTTTTTGAATGGGCCAAGAGGAGGGTTGTGTTTCATCTTGAGAGGTGTTGGATAGATCAATGAACAGACAAGGACACACACACAGTCCTGAAACTAATTACAAGAGAAAATATTTGCGAGTTGAGAGAAACAGGGACAATGTGGGGTGAGAGAGAGAACAGTAGCGACAAAAATAATTTTTCTCTCCTGTTCTCTTTGATGATACATAGTCAATAGAAATCGTATTTGTTATCAAGGTCTTGAGCAAAGCCAAGAGATCAATAACATCCCCTTCTTGCGTAGCCTTGTGTGTGTGGTGTGGAGAGCCAGTTTGCTTTGCCAAGGAGGAAACTGGCCAGAGAGCTCCTTCTCTTTTCTCTTGGGAATAAGGAACTGAAAACACAAAATGATAAAATGATTAAACAAAAACCCAACTTGCCTAGTAAAGAGCGCAATAAGTCTAACAATGGGACCAGATCCAAGAACTCTGGGCAAAATGGACAGGTAGACATAACGAGTGTGTTGAAATGAGAAACAGAGCATTGGTGGGGATGGCATGAAGCCTCCACCCCAAGACCCCAGATCTATTTTGGACAGGGAGGTAATATAATACCCTCCATATAGGCAAGACCTCCACTGGAGCCTGGATGTGACTCTGAAAGTTATTGTCAGGCCGATCTGCTAGCTGTGTAATATTGATTGCCTTGACACAGAGGTTTTACAGAGATTCCTTCCCAGTTTTGGCTAAACTGAGTGGGCAACATCCTTGAAAAGCGAGCAGCTGTCCCCTTCTCCCCCACACCTTCTGCAGCCTTTGGAGAGACTAAAAAGTCATGGAAAGTCGCTGTGTGCATCAGTCCCGAGGGCCTTCACCATCAAATTTCACTGACCTCATCCCAACTTGGGTTGCAATTTCTTGTTGAAAGTGTTGAAAAGAGGTGTCTGTATTTCCCTTGTCCAGCAAATTACCTCATTTAGAGACGCTCTTCTTCATATATGCCAAAGCCACCCCTTCACCTACCTTCTGCTGGGTAAGCTATAAGCGGACTTCAATACCATTAGGCTTGTCCTCAGATCTCGAAAAAGGGGGCTTTATTCCAGGAATTGAAAACTGTGTCATAGAACAAAGGGAAAGAAAGATGAGTAAGAGCTGTTTGCTTCATTAGAAAATGGTCCACACTGAAATCCGTGCATCGTGGCATATCAGGCCTATATCACATAAGACATATCAGACTTCTGGGGGTAGACAATGATGCCCATCCCAGAAAAAAAAACTTCTGTATCTTCTGGAGAAAAGGATCAGGAGGCTGTATGACTGTTGCTCTGTACCAAAGCATTGACTCTGCCAGATTGTTCACTACTAAAGCCCGCCCCCTGTAATATAGCTGTGGCCTTATCCTGGCCCATTGCTGAATGCTAGTCCATGTCTACACGGGGCAGCCTGTCAGTGGATAAACTGAAAGCATTCATTGCGCAATATTGCGCTCCTGTATTTCCATGGAATATCCAAACATGAATATCGACAGCTAGTCGTCAGAAACACTTTTTTCAGACAAGCCAGCCAAGGAGCCGCTTCAGAGAAATCCAGTGTGTTGTCTGAATCGGAGGAATAGAGGAGAGGAGAGAAAGTGCATGCGTAAAACGTTCCCAAACGGATTTAATGGACATAGCTCATTATACATGTATACATATTTGACATTTAACGAATGTTATCCATACTGGTTATTTCCTAATATTTAATACTATAGGCCTATAACACCATAAGGTAGGCTATAGGAGCCTGTCATGTTTTTAAATACTTTATAGTTCGTTACTGTTTATCATTTAATTGCAGTTTGCGTACTCCAGTGCGTTTGGCGATGTGCCTATAATAGTTTATATAATAAAGTAATGACTACATATATATATATATATATTGTGTATATATATATATTTAAAAATGTATATATTATGGTATCCTTATTCCTTTTGGTTTCAATTATAAGTATTAATCATGGACTGATGCACTGATGCTGTAAGTATTCAACGACTTTTGTGTTGATATAGCCTACATATAGGCTTATTTACCCATATCAATGATGTATTTCAATTTCTGCTTGTGTATTTTGAGGCTTTGTTCTCGTTTTCACGCTTTTGAATGTGCGGCTAAAGCGTAACTAAAACGTAACCAGTGTAGACACAAACGCAGGACTCACGCATGCTGCTTACGTGATGTGTCCAGTGTAGATTTAGCGTAAGAAAGTGATCCATCACACTGCTCAGCACTGTACAAGTCTACATAAAAGGATAGGACACATGAACAAATCTCCCAAGGGTCATCCGTTACTGTACCGCAAGGGAGTTTAAAGGCATTGCAAGAAGCCACTTGCAATTGTCTGCTTGTCTGCTTGAATGGGGACGTCCATATCATTAAATTTCAAGTAACAGGCTTTAACCAGAGCTCCTTGTCCCTTCTCTTCAAGAAGACTCCTGAGTTGTAATTTTCTTTGTCTGAGAAAACTTGCAACATCAGCTGCATTCCTCCCACACGCCTGAGCTGTCAGCTGTAGTAACCGTTGTTCAAGCGCTTTAGTTTTCCTTTTAAATGTCGCTGCCGGTTGCATATAGTGGACAGAATGGCTTAATTTGGACATTACCAAGGTCCCACCATTGCCTCAAGTTCCGGTGCTGCATCTTCTGTCTCCATTTTTCCCAGATACAGGTAAACGCTCCCACAAAGGCCTGGTCCTGGACCTGTTGACGCTGCAGTGGAGACATAATGATGGCCATGGGTGTAATGGTACTCCTAAAGAAACATGCTCTATCATCATGGGAAACATAAAAGTAGTCAAGCCTGGCCATATCATGCTCCAATTAAGTTCCAACCAGCTGTATTATTTTATGTCTAGGTAGGTCACCCTCCATATGTCAATCAAATCATGACAGATAATTGCACTTCTCAGTTTGCTGGCAGACTAAGGATAAGGGTTCTAATCCATGGTGTGATCCAGAGTGGTATAAAAAATCTTCACCCACCACTGACTGTGTCCTCTGAGCACCTTTTGAGGGCATCTAACATTTCATTCAAATTCAAAAAATAACCTATCTTGACACACTTCTGGGCATATAAATTGGAAAAAAGAAAAATGCAGGCCATTCAAGGTTGCGTCCACTCTCAAAAGTCGGCCGTGCACCATGTCTTTAACAGAGAGAATATTCCAAGGAAGTAAAGAGGACAAAACTGTGCCCACCCCAGCACTTACATTTAACATGACTCAGGAAAACTTTCCCCTTGCAGTCACTTTGCCACTGTAACTGATTATCCATGTAGGAATGAGTCTCCTGCAGAAATACAACAGAAGCTCTTTTCATCTGAATGTATTCTAAAAGAGCTGGTGTCTTAAGTGTATAAGTGTATCCCTACGACCATCAATGCTAAGCGACCCTATATTAAAGGTTAATACTGGTTATTTTCAACGGTATTACCCTAGTTTTTACCTTCATGATGATTGATTATTTTCAAAATTTCGTCACTTGCGTACAAGCGTTATGTACCTCCAGTTCACCGATAGCGCTGCTCTCCAATACACACTGTAAGGGCCAAAGCAAGCACCAACAGTTGAACCCACACCATAAAAAATGTGACCAATGGTTACTTAAAAAAATTATGGCAACAAAGTGACACATAATATAATTGAATAGATTTTAAGTAGTACAACTTTGATAAAAAAAAAGTATTGAATACATTAACTAAATTTAAACAAAAAAATTAAGTACATGGTAATAAAAGCAACAGTTAAAATGTGTTGGATTTAGTAACAGCATGCCAAATGATGAGTTATATAGCCAAAAAATATTTAGTAAATCCAAATCAATCTCACAAGGAAAATTGATTTATATTTACTAAGTATCTGAGTAAAAGTAATTTAGATTTACTAAATATCTGGGGGAAACTGATTTATATTTACTGATAATTGAGGTGAAATTGATTTATATTTATTAATTATCTGGGTGAAATTGATTTATGTTTACTAATTATCTGGGTGCAAAAGGTGATTAAAACATGTCCTTGGCCGATATCCTCAGTAACGTTTTGGCTTGTCTAGTTCATCATAATTACGTACTTGCAATTCCCTGTAGTATTGTCCATCTTCTCAGACTGGGCACTGTCAAACACATTGGCAACCTCCATTTCCACATCCCCATATTCCTCAAAATCAACCTCCAAATCCCCCCCCCCCGACCTCTGCTGGGGAATCTACATCCTCACTGGATTGGAAATAGTTTAGCCCACTGATATTCGAAGGAGTGCGTCCTGCACCCTTGCTTGGCCTCACCGCTGTGGTACTTTTTCTCATTTTCTCTCGTGCACTCCGCTATTTGTCTCCTGAAGCATCCAAAGTGCTCTAACTCTGGCTCTAACTGGTGCTTTGGAGCTGAGCAAAATTGTTTTTCGTTGGACCGGTCTGTGTTCTATAGTGAGTGAGAATTCTCTCTAACATCTCATTGCACGTTTGACAAGACCGCTCTCTTGTAATACGCAAACCAGAGTGTCTTTAATCTCGAGTCCCTCCGCCACTAGTTGACCCACAAGCTTTACCTCCAATAGGAAAGAAACAATCGATTTATTCATCTGAGAGGCTCATTTAATATTCTTCCCTCCTACAACTTTGCTTACTCCCAACAACACATCACCCACTGATACCAATAGGTCTGTAATAAGCCATGTTTGGCTGTCAATCGGGTCTTAGTAGTATTGGTTCTTTCTCCAGGCATTCCTATGCTTGGTGTTTGCGTTTGTTTATTGCCATAGAAAGGCACTAGGCCAAGCCAATCAATTCAGGTCAACAGTTATATTGTAACACAATTTGAGCAACAACTCCTAGGGGGAAAAAGAAAACAAAACATAAGCCAAAAAAAAAAAAAAACACGAAAAAGATGCAACGTACAGAGACAGAAACAGAAGGCAAGAAATAAAGAAAGAGATAGGGGAAGTCCAATGAGGAAAGAGAAATAGATGAACAGAGAGAGAGGAAAAAAGAGGAAGATCAATGCTTTATCAGTGTTCCCAGACCCTAAAATCCCTTTTGGCTCCACATCAAGATAATTGCGGTTAACACTGTTTTTTCCTAGCACTGTTACAATTGATTTTATAGTTCAATTAATTAATTTATTTCCTCGCTGTAATTGCAGATTCATTCCCACACACACTTTCTGGTTATCTTTACGCAGAGTGGTTTTGCTTGTGTAGGGAGAGAGAGAGTTAGAGGAGGAGGGAGAGAAAGCAGAAAAGAAAGGAGGGGGGAGAAAGAGAGGTTCCTCATAAAGTAGTTGTCCGGCAGGTTAATTAGTTTTGTTTCGCGGCAGTTGGTGGGTAATGTGATCTATCTACTCTCTTCTCTTCTCCCAGTGCAACAGCCTGGGGGAAGGCTAGGCTTGTGACTGTGGGGTTGCTAGTTTGAATGGTGGACCAGCTGGGAAAACTGGGAAAACCTGCATGGGGATTAAGAAATGCTCTCCTCTCCCTTAAAAATGACTATTGAGATGCCTTTGAGCAAGGTGTTTAACCCCCTAATTGCTTCAGTGGAGCTCCCAGATGTGAATATGTGTAACTGTATGAATGTGAAGCAGGGTGTTGCTGGAAAAGAGCATGGTGCTCAGCCAGCTTTCCCTGGAGACATAAAGATTAATAATAATATTAATAATAGCAACCTCAAACCCCAGATCATAGCAGTGCTTGCACCTTGCTCATCCACTTACACAAGACCACTTTATGGGTCATGTGGGCATCCAAACTGAGTAAGCCAGTGGTTGTCAATGTGGGGTCCGGGGACCACCAGGAGTCCTTGAGGGGGTTCCAGGGGGTCCCCAGCAAATTGATCAATTGTTAAACTTCAGCATTATTTAATTTACAAGAAGTTAAGACAATTAGAGAATAGAAGAATGACTGTTTTGATCATAGTTGCTCTGTTATCTCTCTACCTGCAATGCAGAGAGTCATGGAATTCTGGACAAAATCATATCTAACCATAAAAATATCCTCAGATTTGGGTTTGAGAGACAAAATCTCATCAAATGGGGGTCCGTAGCTCTAATGTGGACTAAATTAGGGGTCCTTGATATGAAAAAGGTTGAGAATCACTGGAGTAAACCATCACCCATACCTTAGTTGTTGTGTACTACACTGCATCCATCTGAACAAGATATTTGATATAGTTGTCATAGCAACATCTGCCAAAGAGGTGAGATAATTCCACTTGTTTCCAATGTAAATCGACTTGTTTCAAGAATGTTCATGAATCAAGTGTCATTTATCTTGATACTAGTGGAGTGATCTGCCTTATGCTGCCTTGTTTCAAGATACTGGCTTTCTAGGAAAATTCTTAAGTGAAAGTGCATTAGAAACAAGTGGAAGTTTTCACGTGTAAGATAAATCAGGTTTTACGTCTGAATATGAGACTAAATGACTCGTTAAGATAGACTTTTTTTTTTGCAGTGCATCAAAGAGTTTTCAACCCACCCCCGCACCCGCGTCACCCTTGGGTGATGTCACCGCCGGAGCCTTTGTGACAGCGAGGGAACGCTCTTGTGTGTGGCTTTCTAGCCAATACCCAGAGGGACTCCCGCGGCCTCCAGGTGAACACCGAACAACAAGTGACGCGCTCCCCTCTTCCTCCCTGGACTCTTCCTCGTGTTGTTTTCTGCCCCCGCATTCTTTCTTTCTCATCTCTCCGAGGGCCTCCCCCTCCACCCCCGCGCCTCTCCATCCACCTCACGCTCTCTCTTTCCTTCTATCTCTTCCCCTCTCTTGTTGGACATTCAAGTGAGATCCTCAGCCGCCCGAAGGGAATACCTCTCCTCCCACGCGTACCTCCGGAGCCCACTTTTGTACGCGCACGCACACACACGCACACACACACACACACACACAAAAAGAGGGAGAAAGAGCGCCAACTTCCTTTCAAGTCTTTTCCGAGCCACCGGAGTGCATTAATATGAATGCATATCTCATTATTCCTCATTCAAAGTGCAGGTATTCACCTCATCTGCCTGCCACTCAGAAGTGAAACATGATAAACCGCTGCTTTACACAGCACAAAGAAATGTTCTGAAGTGTGCACACTTGGAACGCTTGGAGGAGAAGGAGGAAAGAGACAAACAAACTAATAAAGGCACAGACAGAAGGAGAGAGATGAAAGGAGGGACACAGGATCAAAGAAGGGAATCATGGGAGGAAGGCAGGTTGGAAGGAATGAAAAGAGGCTTAAAACAAGTTAAATCTGCCAATGGGGGAACTCGATTTCAGCATATTTAAATAATCTTCTTCTTCTTCTTCTTTGTTTTCTTGATATTAGTGGAGTGATCTGATCTTGTTTTGAGACTGTGATGCTTATTTCTAAAAATCAAAGTGGAAAAATTTTTCACTTTTATTTTGAAATACAAAGTCCTGTCCTTTATTGATTTATTACTCACTCAAATACTTGTAGTTCTGCATGTACAGATCTACACACACACACACACACACACACACACACACACACACACACACAGAAGTACATTAGTCACAGCTGTTGAAAAGCCAAAGTGACAGCCAGTCCTTCACAATCTCCTTGACTCACCACTCATTGAAAACTCCCCAATAGACTCAATGGGAATCCCCTTCAACCACAATAGCACCAGTGAATACCCTTCTTTCTGTGCAAGTGTGTGTGTGTGTCTAAAATCATCTTTTTATTAGCTGATAGGCACCGTTATGTTCTGTGAATGAATATTTTAGGTGCTAAACCAACATATCACAGGAATATCCCTATGATTTACAATCCTGGGTTCTGGCTGTGGTTTGCTCTGAGTAGGTAGCAAAGACTTTCCTACAACAGCAGAAACTAATCGGGCCTTTCAGAATAAGCTGCCATCTGGATTGCCATAACAAGAAATCACCGTTGACAGCAACGGTGATTTCTTGTATATTTTGGCAATATTTTGATACTAGTATCTCCTATGAGCGGCACAGCAATCATAGGAAACACAGACGTCTTCATCAAGAATGCACTATATAGCCTTTTTCTTTATTTTAAGAATTTGTTCCAGGCTTTTAACCTTTATTTATCCAGGGAATGTTGACTGTGCATCATCCTGTTTTCCAGCAACACCCTGCTTCACACTCATACAGTTCCACACATTCACAGCTGGGTTTTCCCATGTTTTGAAGGGATTCAAACTGGCAACCTAAGCATCTTTAACCTCTAGGCTTCCTAAAGGCAGATCCATGTTTGAAAAGTACAGGGATAAGCGATCCGGTTCGAAAAACTAAGCATCATTAATTATATGTTGAGAATTGATCAGACCATTGGTTGCAATTTGTCTTCCTGGTTTTGAGATAATGTGCCTCTCTCTTTATATTGCTCAACTCAGTGGAGAACACACACACACACTGGTACATAGGCGCCTGAGCAATGGAGCAAGTGGAGCAAATGCATCCCCATTATTCAATTAGGGGGAGCAAAGTTATGGTTTTGCTACCCAGCTAACCAACGGAGGCTGGTAGCGAGTTGAGGCCACAAAATCCAAAATGTAAAGTTTGTACGGAAATACAGTTTATCTTTATGGATTATATTGATGCCGAATTGACAAGAAGACTGTCTACATATGACGCCTTTTATCTTGTGTTTCTAGAATTATGTGTTTTTACGGACACCTAAGGAATTGTTAATATGTCATATTTCTTAAAGGGAGTTTGGCGTAATATTTTCCCTGGAGAGCGCAGGGAGCTTCAGTTTAATTCAAACTGCTAATATGTATATTTTTTTTAATTTTGTCACCACTACAGAAACACTAGGTAACTGCTAAAATATGATTGTCTGACGCTGACTGCTGTTAGTTATTGGTTTGATTAATGGTTTAATAATGTGTGTTTGTATTGATTAATTATCAGCTAATTGTACTCAGTTTGGCTGTTTCTTGACTTAATCCAAGAGGTTAGGTGGTGTAGAAATACAGGAAATTTGTTTTAAATTACAATTTTAAAACAATCCACCTACTCACCCACACAAACACACACACATTCATATGCGCACACATACACACACTTGCACATTCATATGTACACACACACTCATACGCACACATACACCCACATGCTCATGCACACTAGTATGCGTGCACACACCCAAATGCACACTCATGCACACACACACACACATACACCATTAAGTTAATTAGCTAATACATCTTTTCAGGGCTGAGCCATATCTATCACTGTAGGTATAAAGTTACTCACACAGGGAAAGAGACAATGGCCTGCAACAACAAAGAGTTTCAACAAACTTATCTTGTTTCTAAGGGAGGAAGAGGAAGAGGAGAAAGAGGGAAAGAGAGAAAAATGAGAGGGTGGAAAGGGGGAGAGAATTACAGAGATAACACAAACCTATCTTCCCAACTGCACACACACATACACGCAGACACACACGCGCACGCACACACACACTCTACCTGCCACAGTGTATTATGTATCTATTGGCGGTTTCACAGAGCAGTCCTGTGTCTACATCACAAATGGTTTACTGTAGCACACTGAGACAGTTCAATACAGTACCGGGGAACAGATGGTCACTGTGTGTGTGTGTGTGTGTGTGTGTGTGTGTTTTGTGGGATTGAGAGACAGAGAAAGAGACAGTTTGTGTGTGTGTGTGTGTGTGTGTGTGTGAGAGAGAGAGAGAGAGAGAGAGTGTGTGTGTGTGTGTGTGTGTGTGTGTTTTGTGCGAGTGAGAGACAGAGAGATAGTTTGTGTGTGTGTGTGTGTGTGAGAGAGAGAGAGAAAGAGAGAGAGAGTGTGTGTGTGTGTGTGTTTTGTGTGAGAGACAGAGAAAGAGATAGTTTGTGTGTGTGTGTGCGTGTGTGTGTGTGTGTGTGTGTGTCTTACCTAGAGATACCTGGGAGGTTTTTGGATCAATATTGTTCTCATTTATATGGTATCAGACATCCAAGGAGCAACCACTGTCCTAATACAATCAATGACCTACCTACTGCTGTCTGTTTGTGTGAGAAGAAAGAAAGAAAGAAAGAAAGAAAGAAAGAAAGAAAGACATACAGTAGAAGGCTTTCAGGTGATGCCACCCACTGGCGGCCATATTGGAAGTCAGCTTATTGTTCCCCTCAGTTCTTTGTGGGTCATCGGTCCAGACCAGGCCTCAGATCGGGGATTCCCCTCCTGATTATTGGGAGTCCAAAGTGTTGATCGGCCCAATAATCTAATGTGTCTTCAGACTTATCTTACCTCATTTAAAGATACTGATACGTCTTTGTTTGTTTTTCAGTGGGTTTTAGAAACATAATACTTTAAGACTGAATATGAGATTATATTGAAAATATTTTTTTGCAGTCATCAGCGTTTTGAGCACCAAGGACACTACTGACAACACATCTTTATGCCTCTGTCATGACTCATCAACCTAAAATCGTCTCTTAATCAACAAGCACAGAGGTGGAGAAGTGGAAATGTTTTCCCTCTGCTGCAGGAGGCGGCTGAAGGAGCCGCTTGAGTGTTTCCTTTGCTGTTTGGAAAGGACGCCATTTATTGACACTAAAACTCTCCATTAAACAGATACTATTAAAAATTCTTTGAAGTGGCATGTAGCACCGTGCGGCACTAAATCTAACACAATAAAAGCGATACTGATGAAACTCTAGTCGGTTCTCTGCTCTTCCAGGCAGGTCGGCCCACCCTGCTTCCTCAGTGTCAGGGGAAACACCACCAGTCACACTGTGTCAAAGGTTATTAATAGGCTGATAGGAGGGTATTCTCTGTATGCCCAGAGAAATCGGTGGGCACACTATGAAGACAGACTTTTTCCTAGCAGGGATTATTATTTCCTTCTTCTGGAAACCCAGTTGAAACCCTCTGAATATAACCCATTTAACAAAGAAAAGCTGTCACATTAAGTTAACATGCAACAATGCTTATTTCTGATAAATATGCTGCCTACCACCGGGACAAGCTGGCCTCGAGGATGCGGATGATGTTTCTTCTTTTACGAGGGGCAGGATATTTATTTAGAGGGAGGGTGTATTGAGGAGGTGGGGAAGGTCGGGAGGCGTTGGGTGGGTGTGAGGAAATCAGTTCATTGGTTTCATTGGCAGGGCTCGTCTCCACAGCCGGCAGCAGGATCTCCTGGGCAGTGAAGCTCGACACCGGAATAATCCTGTCTCCTCCTTCGGCGTGGAAGATCTTCATCCTCACAGTTGTCGTTCCTCTTCCTCTGCAGGGGAGGCGCCACCACAACAGGCATCTGCCGCTGGGTGAAGTTGGCCACTGGCTGTTGGTTGATGAAAATGAATGGATGCAGCAGGGTGGATGCCTCTGAGTGCCTAGTACTGGGTGCAGGCTGGTGGATCCCTGGTGGGTGCCAATGGAAGGAAATTAGTTGGTGCCCAATAATGGTAATACGTGGGTATCTGATGTTGGAAATGAATGGCAAGCTGCTGAATATTATTTCATATAGGCTGCTGAATATTAAGAAGTGCAGCCCATTGAATATTCATTGGCACAGGCAACTGGATATTATTTGGTGCAGGCTGCTGGATACTGGATGTCACTGTGTCAACCTAATACAATATGAGTGAAGAAATAAATAACTTATAACCAGTGCTTCACTCAGAAATGTTTCTTGGCGGGGTGCAGGAGCATCTGAAACAGCATTAAGACCACATGGCGCAAAAAACACTTTCAATTAAAAACAATGATTTTCTTGGTGAGGGTGCAGACACAACACCGTTAAAGCCGCAAATCACATTGCATTGTTTATTTTTTTCTGAAACCAGCTGCACAGCATTAGTCAGACACATAATCACAAAAAGATTTGAAAAGTTTGAAGTACTTGTCGAAAACTAGTTTATTTTTCATTTTGATGAATCCTCAACCAGCCTCAAGAAAAAGCACAGAAACTGCAAGATGCTGATCTGTGATAGCATAGGAACAGCACAGAAACCAGTATAACCAGTCCTGCAGATCAGCATGACGAAGAATAATAAATGTGTGACGTGGACCTGTGCGTAGGAGTGTAAACACAGGAAGTGGGAAAGGTTGCGTGCTCGCGTCGAGCAGAGCGTGAACGCGCAAAGTCTGGGCGTGTGCAATCGTGAACGTTTTCAAAAACAATGGCTGTAGTGAAGATTTGCGCTAAATAATGGTGTAAATATCGGCCTTTTCCACTCACTGTGCCATCATTTGGCTTCAGAACACTTGGATTATGCTGCATGAGCTGTATGGAGTCATTTTATGGTCATTTTTTGCCCTTTTTGGAACTCTAAAGAACAGGTCCCCATTGACTTCAGTTGTTTTGGAGAAGGCTGCTACGGAGTTGTGCTGGCAGCCTCCCTGTGTGTTATATGGACAAACTTCACCTGTGTTTCAACTGGCATGAGGGGGAGGAGATGATGACAGAATTTTCATTTTTGGGTCTTCACATTACAGACATTGTCCCCCAAAGGTCTTAATGATGAGTTGCTACTTAATGTGATGCTGTGAATATTAGTTCTGTATGGGATCAGCCAGGACAGATTCCTATTTGATTGTTATTAGATTTATAGATTTATCCACTAATGATGAATTTTCTTCTATTGCCCAGGTATTGAAGCCCTGTTTGGATGATCTTTGCACATTGTCTTCATCATCCCTATGTTTATGTATTTCAATTGTGAGATTCAATGTACTTTTCTATATTCATATTTTTTCTTAATTTTTTTACTATTATATGATTGAATGTGGCTATTTAAATTTTGTATTGTGGTAATCTACTGCCTATTTAGAGGTATATTTATGGGGTAGCCTAAACAGTGAAATTATGATGTTACCCTGAGATTTACTTTATATACTTTTAGATTTATTTTTGGATAAATTGTTTTTAACTTTAATTATATGATTCAATGTTTGTATATAAATTGATGTAGTTGCCGTCCATCATAGATTGTGGAATGTCCATTTTTGATGGTGGTCTCTTCTCTTGCCTATGAACTACTCCTTTAGCAGATGATTTCGCAAGTCTAAACTCATTTCAAACGCAGCTTCAGCAAAGGCCCGATAACCTTTACTCTTCAGCCTGAACTGAAGGTTTAAAAGTTAATATCAGAGAGAGTCAGAAGAGAGATAATACTACGAATATAGGAAGAGAGGGACTGCACACACATGCACACACAAATAATATTCTTTCATGAATTCGGCTTGTAAAGAGCCACGATCCACAGTGATATCCATTCACCACTTGTCAGCCTCTGACATCCGAGGATATGATATGATGGGATTGGGTTCAGTATTTTATCATATGATGAAAATGTAATTCTAAAGTAAACTCTTACACAGGACACAATACCCTTAGATCTATTCACTGCATGGGAAGATATGTAGCTAGGGTGCGCTTTACTGTAGAAGGCAGGACAGACAATATCCTTTAAATGCACATCACATTACAAGAGCCATCCATGCTACTAGGCATTCAATCCAGAGAGCTTTAGGATATGAAATTAGAATGTAATATGATTAGGACAGAATGTAATACGATTTAATTTGACGGAGTGAGCTCATATGCGAGAGAGAGAGAGAGAGGCGTCTATTCTGTTCTGTGCCTTTCTATGGCATGATGTGATCAGGTTTTTCTATTAGCGCTATAGTGATGACAGCTCTACAATAGCGTCTGCCGGGGCTCCAACTCGACTGAAGGCAGGAGATAAGAGCTTCAGCCTGCCACCTGCTGCTGCTTCCCTGGGTGTTTCTCTGCCTGGATCTCTCTCTCATTCTTTCTCAGCCTCTGGTTTCTGATTCAAAAACTTGGATTGGAGACCAGAGATAAGAGGACGAGTAAGTACGTCCTGTTTTATTTGCTCTCTCTCTCTCTCACCCTGTCTTCAATCCTGTTCAATTTCATTCTCTTGTAATCTTAAATTCTTTTATTCGGGGGCCAACCTACTGCTATATCCCGGGCTCTGTCTCGTTTCCCTTACTACTTCTCTTTTCTTCTACTCTTTTGCAATCTCTCTCTCTCTCTCTCCCTCGCTATCTCTCATCCTCTGTTTGGTTTCTGATTCTTAACTGGACTGGAAGACAGGAGATAAGAGGACTAGCTCGGTTCCCGCTGCTAGGTCCCAGTTCCTTCTCTTTATTGAGTTTCTCTGTCTTTTTCTCTTTCTCTCTCTCTCTCTCTTTTATTCAAAACCAGGTGCCTCTTTACCCCCTGGATCTCTCTCCTTCCATTCTGCAAAAAATACATTCCACATGTACTTCAGAATGATACTACCAAACAAATTGGCCAAAAACTGTACATGTAAATGGCATTTATGCAAAATATATTTTGGGTACATGACAGATAGGACTACTGCATTTTCTTCCTATTTGTCGTTAACAATATATAGTATAATTGTCAGTGTATCCAAAACATGTCTTTGGCCACTCAAAATATATTTTGATACAGTAGAATGTCATGTACAAGTACAAATACATGTGTTTTTTATATCTTTTAAGGTTTATTGATTTTCTACATCAGAATGTTTGAACCATAGTTAACATGAACAAAACGCCCCACGCCCAGTTACAGTTGTATAGAGCATGTACATTTTTTAAAAAGAGATCCACATATATATTGTAAGACAGCAAAATGTGTTATGGTAATATTATTTTTCCCAGTAATGAAATATAATAATATTACAGTTACCAATCAAGGACATGCGTCTTACCTTTGTCTTACCACTCTAAATATGAGTTTGGAGCTGCGGTTGCCAGCTCTCTTCCAAGGAAAGTAACTATTGGCTGCTCAAAAATTTGCTATAAATCGGCAGATTATGTGATTATGCTAATTTGCCTATGAATAGATTTGCTACAGCAGAGGGAGAGTGTAAGCGCAAATACGTGCATTGGCAACAGCTTTACCGATTTGTCACCAAGTGCTTTGGGAGTCAACACATTAACAATATTCCCCATGGCCCGAAAAACTAGCTACATTTGTCACTGGTCAACTTTGAGGAATAAAGTCTCCACAGGAGTCTGAAAAGTCGCTAAGTCTAGCAACAAAGTGACCAAGTTGGCAAACGGTGCCCGCACTCTGAAAAATCTGTTAAACTCCGCCCATTTAGGTTTAACTCTAGGTTTTCTGCCTCCATAGCAGCTCTGCCTCTGAGAAATGTTTGAAGAAATAAAACTCTCTTCGAGGCTGAATTATGACAGAAAATTTGACTTCCTCAGGGTGGATGTATTCCCATTACGTTGACTTAAATCAAGCACAAGGACGACAAGAACATCGCACATCAATACTGTTTGGTTTCCTGATCGTTCACAGGAGAGGAAACTGAGTTATTCTGATTTTTGAAGGTAAGAGAGAACACAATCGATGATTTTGGGAGATGTAATGGAAAAATAATTGAAGCAGTGCGATGAATTACTGCTCTCAGGGAGTAAAAAGTAAAGCAGTGACATCATTTTTCTTACTGTTTTTGTGTAATGAACCCAACACTGGTAATATATGCCTGTGTGTATAGGTGTACATATACTGTAGGTGCTGTATATGTATATGTTTGTGTTTCTGTCTGTGTTTGCATTCATATATCCAGGTCTGCATTCATATATCCGTGTGTGTGTGTGTGTGTGTGTGTGTGTGTCCGCCCCTCTCCTTTGTGTGGAAGACTGAGTGCATGGATGTCTGTACATGTGTTTTGTATGCATGGTGTGCATCAGTGTGTGTTTGTGTGTATGGCATCCAAGGCTAACCCTCTGGACAATATGCTCTTTGTCCCTGGATGAGTCACCGGCCATTTGTACAGACTGACGTTGGTGACAAGGTCAGGGTGTACAACATTTCAGCGCTCCGTATAGACACTGTTTTTGATGCTTCAAATTCAGTATCAACTCTACACAACAACCGCAAACTGACAGAATAGAAACGCCCCTGAATGGTAAACAACATTGTTCTTTCCAAGGCTAGTCTGTGGATACCTCTTTGTACCTGGCTAGTGGTTTTTAGAAAGATGCTTCCAAGGACATTTTCTCAGAGGAGTGTGGGCAGTGTGACACACCGCCAGTAGAAACCTTGTATCTCCAAAAATCCTCTTTTTAGTGGTTAAAGTAATAATCCACAACATTTTCGTAAATGTCCGCTTTGCTACTCTCTATCGCTGATTGATACAACACAATAGTGGTTCAACCTATATCCAGTCCATGTGCTGTTCTAAACACCTTGGGCCTGTTACTAAGAAAGTATTGAGGAATTGCACTTAAGAGCCTTCTTAAGAACTTCCTAAATATTCCTCTTATGTCATTTCTTAAGAACTATCTTTAGAAGACATTGGTGAATCCGGCCCCTGGTGTCTGGTAGCTCTTTCCTGGGAAACCGGCAGAAGTTCCAAGGAAAAAGACGTCACAGTACTGAACACACTGTTTGATTGACAGGTGATCTCGCAGATAACCACTTTAAGAAACACTGGTAGATTTGCGTTTGAGATATTTTACAGTGCGTCTTCAGTGGTTTGGGTTTGTCTCAGCATCATGGCAAATGTTCTACACATGGGGGAAATGCCACTAAAACAAAGTATACATTTGGAGATATCACTTTTCTACTTGGCAATAGATAGCTGAAGCAGTGTGTCTTGATTCATGGTTAGACAGCACCGGATTACATGTAATGGTAATACAGTAATCTGATTATGAACAATGTAATCTGGTCAGGGTAATATTAAAAACAGAGTGATCAGAATACACATACTTTTGACAGTATAGTTGCTAAGTAGGATTATACAGAAACATAAACTCAAAATCATTGCCTGATGTTCATCATTCAATATTTCTGTAATACAGAGAGCCAGTCAGTAAAAGTGTTGTCATTTTGTCAAACAAGGACTTCTGTAACAGTTTACCTTTAAAGAGTACCTTGATTTTAGGTTTTAATTTCATGCTATGGATCATTTTGAGAGAGTAGCTGTCACTTTTTTTCAAACAGTGGATACCTCATTTCATAATAAAACTCTTCAACTAATGTTTGATAATGGTCGTTCATGATGATCACTCTGTAAATTGGGATAAATGGTTTGTTCAGTTGCACACTTTAAGGGTTTTTAGGCAGAATAATCCAAAAAGTAAAGGAAAATGATCAGCATACATGAATAGGATTATGTCACTGATTACAATTTCACGCAGGTAATGGATTACAATTTGTAAGTAATCAACCCACTCCAGACATGAGCAGTTTATATTCCCAAGCTCCTCTGCTGCAGCTCTGATCCACTGATTATATTTTTTCATTAATCCAGAAATGATTAATGGTGACACAGACAGATGACTGTATCAAAAACGAGCCAACCTTCACGAGAAAAATGGAAAGAGACACAAATTAAGAGAGAAATCATTTTGATGTACAATTACATGCAACAGCAACTATAAACAAAATGAATAAATCAGTAGAGACAGACAGACATTGTTCTTTTTGTCTGTTGCTGCTTTATTTGATATTATCCAGTAAAGAGAGACGGGACAGAAACAGACAAAGGCAGAGAAAGACATTAACAGTCAATGTCATTTTTTGAAAACTTACATATTGTATTCTGCTTTGGCAATATTGTTACAGATATTCATACCAATGAATTAACTGAGCTGACTGAGAGAGATGGGTATAGATCAGTTTTTATGTCAAAACAGTCTATGCTTCACTGCATCTGGAAAGCGAAAGCACAGAAACTGATTCTGAAGTATGATTATGTGCGGCGTCAACTTTAAACAAACCGTAATATAACTTTTGATAGATCTCGCAAATCCTGGATATTACTAACTTTCCCACATCGCGGCTGACGAGGTATGAAGGATTCCATTCCGAAAGCGTGATATATCCATTTTCAGAAACGTATTGCCGTGTGAAATTCATCCCGTCAGTATTTCCGCCAAAAAAACAGACATTTCCATCCTCCACAACAGATCTGTTTTGTAAAGCAAAGATCTCAAGATGACTGATAACTCTCATGGAAATCTTCAATATTCTAGACTTTCATGCCGGCGATAATCTTGTCAGAGAAGGCCTCACTCTTTTCAAATGGTGGAGATCATCTTATTTTGGAATGAAATACTTCACACTGATTGCAGATGGATGTCCTAGGAAATACCAATAATATGCTACGTTGGGTGTGTGAGTGAGGGAATAGACAGACAGACAGAATTTAAAACAGAAAGAAAGTACTGAATATCCCACATTCTGTGTGCGTCATCAAAGCTTTGTGTGTGTGTGTGTGTGTGTGTGTGTGAAGCTGTCATTAAGTACCCTAACCTCTAAAGCTTAAAGGGTCAGCTTCCCTCCTGTGAGTTTTCAAGACCATTAGGCCACCTACAGGAGAGGAGGAAGAGATGAGAAAAGAGGAAAATGGAGGCGAGCAGAGGGAATTGTACAAATTAATGAGTTAAAGGAACACACCAAGTCTCGTTGGTCAACTTACCTGTTGAGTGATGAGAACATAGACACCAAAATCATCCATATGCCCCTGGTGGATTACTGGTTCTGGTGTTCCATGCTAACACCTAGCTACACTACGTTGAGTGATAGTAGGCTCCATGCTAACACTTTAGCATACACTATGTTGAGTGATAGTAGGCTCCATGCTAACACTTTAGCATACACTATGTTGAGTGATAGGCTCCATGCTAACACTTTAGCATACACTATGTTGAGTGATAGTAGGCTCCATGCTAACCCTTTAGCATACACTATGTTGAGTGATAGGCTCCATGCTAACACTTTAGCATACACTATGTTGAGTGATAGTAGGCTCCATGCTAACACTTTAGCATACACTATGTTGAGTGATAGTAGGCTGCATGCTAACACTTTAGCATGCACTATGCTGAGCGATAGTAGGCTCCATGCTAACACTTTAGCATACACTATGCTGAGCGATAGTAGGCTCCTTGCTAACATTTCAGCATACAGTAGCCTATACTAATACTTTAACATAGGTTACATTATGTTGACCAGTAGGCCTAATCAAACCAGGTCTTCCTTGCTACAACAGTGCTAGCCACCATGCCACACAAATATACAGCCTCAATTTGCTATATTCTTGTTTAGATTCTATTCTGATGTTTATATTCTATTCTTTCCCTGCTGTATTCTATTATTATTTGCTGCTGCAACAATGCAATTTCCCCACAGGGATCATTAAATTATCATTTTATCTAACTATTTCAAAGATTATTTTGTTTTGGAAACACCCACAAAATTGATTGGCAGGCGACTGGTACACTATAAATACTAGAAAACCTCAGAACTCAGAGATGAAAAACATACATTTTATAGGGCCCGACTGATAGTTTGACTGATGATAGTGATAGTGATGATAGTGATGACTGACTGACAGATAACAGTATTGTTGGAAGCTGCCATTAGCTCATACATTGTGCCAATATTCAATCCATCTTTAAATTTGACCATTTTTATACCAAAAAAAATCCCCAAAATCACAACTATTCACTGTCTTCCCAGTCTACCACGTCAGTTCAGGTTAAGGTCTTCCCCTATATAACCAGTGTAGTGTTGATCAACTCTACAATAAATACAAACAAACTGCATCATATCCATCATATCAAAGGTACAAGGCCAATATCGGCCTGATCTATCGGTTTAACCCTAATACTTTTCCCATTTCCCATTTATTGCTCACAAAATGAATGTTTGGATTGTGACAGGACATTAATATATGCTGCACAAGGTGTTGTGTTGTGGAGCGGTTCTGCATTTCAGCCATTATAGCAAAGGGTCACCTTGCTACAGGCTTTTGCAGGGGATTTTCACAGCTCGCTGTTGTGACTCAGCTAGTTAGTAAATCAGTGGAAAACATTTGCCCTAGGCGACTGGACATTTGAGGTTTAAAAAGCAGGTAAAATGGACACAGACTAGAAGACAGAGACGAGTTTTGACAAGCAATCCTCAAGTGTTAGCTAAACCTGAAATAAAAGACTTTGTGGTAAATGGCTTTAATGTGTCTCTATTAGATGGAATGCAGTACAGAGAGGCAGGAATGAAGAGATACAGGGAGATAACAGAGAGAAAGATACCAAGGGAAAGAGAGACAGAGAGAGAGACTGAGAGACTTTTGGCTTTTTACTGTTGATGATCTTTAATGACACATCTCAGAGGACAAAGAAGGCTCAGCCAACAAAGGTGTAAACCACAACTGTGAGTTCAAATCCAACTTGCAACCTTTGTCACAAGTCATCTCTTCTCTCTCAAATCTGTCCTGCCTCTCTGTGATGTATTCCATCTAACACCGCTGATATACTGTACCATAAAGAAAGTGAGGGAGGAAAAGACCAGTAGTGGTACTAATAATAGTACTCATTAATCCAATGCAGTACTCATTACTTTTCCATTGTACCTCCCAATTTGGCGATTCCATCTTCTCTTACTTTAAAAAAATCAGGATAACTTCTTCTCTTCACCTGTGAACAATCAGGAAACCAAGCAGTATTGATGTCCGATGTTCTTGTCGTCTTTTTACTGGATCAAATCAAAGTAGTGGGAATACTTCCACCTAGAGAAAGTCAACTTAGCTGCCATTTGTCATCTAGGCTAGTTTAGAGAGAGGACGACCACCAATAATGACAAAAATGAATTGTGGGCGATGGAGGTGGGATAAGTTTCTGGATAATGCAACTTAAATCTGATTTTTAGGCGGTGATAGCACAAGTACTGACTTTTTTGATTAATATAATTACTGAAACTGAAACAGTATGTCTTATTGGGAAAAGTGCTAATATTAGTCTAACCCGATGGAGATGGAGACAGATAGATGGTGGAGCGGTGGGAGCCGGAGCAAACAAAAGAAAGAGCAAATAAAAGAAACAGAAGACAATGGGAGACAGAAAATGACAAAGAGGATAAGAAAATCATTCTCATGAAGCCCCTCTCCTTCGTCTCCCTCACCCTGCCTCCTCCGGTATGAGTCACCGTCGGGCCTGCGTCTCCGCTCGCCGCCAATGGAAAATCCTGTTTGATGAAGCGCCAGTGCCTCGCTAATCCAAGCCCTTTGGCAACGGAGGTCAGCGGAATCAAACTGGTATAAAAAGATAAACAAAGGCAGGCTTTCCTCTGCATAGTAAATAACCTGAAACTCCATTTGACCTCCTGCATTACTGATATCACAGGGAAAAAAAACAACAAGCTTTGTTCGCTCACAATATTACTAATTCAAAGTTGAGCATGAATTTAACACATTTCCGTTGTCATTCAGACTCATATTGAGTCTTAAAATCATGTTTTTCCTAAAAGAAATGAAAAAGTCTACCATTGGGGTGAGATAATTCCACCTGTTTCCAATTCTGTCTTCAGAAACTAGCATCAGTGTCTTGGTCATGGAATTGTGCTGTAAAAATCCTGTATTTCATTCGCAATTGCATGTATCTTGATGCTTTTTTTTGTTTATCATACTGCATATCATCGCTGTCGGGTGAAAACCTTGTATCTTCACAATGTCATCTTTTCACAAACTTTGAAAAACAGCGTTGTTTTTAGCTTGATGATAATGTATTTTTGGAGTTTAAACTCAATGGGTTTTTTGAAAGTATTTCATAAGCCCAAGAGGCTGGAGAAATTTCTCAACTCATAGAGGAACCATGTAATCCTTCAATTGACGTGAAAATGTGAAAATCACCAAAATTTTGAGTTTGAAGGTTTTCACATTTTCACATATACATAAGCTATATTCAGTATTTTTCATACGTTTTTCACACATTTCTACATATGTGCTGTAAATCCATACATTTTCATATTTTTCATTCATATGTTTTTACTTAATATGTTGTAGTGTTTAACTCGCAATTGAAACCCTAACCCTAACCCTAACCCACTTGAAACAACAACTCTGTACTGGAAATTAGTGAAATGATCTCAACCCAATGGCAGATTGGGTTTCTAAATGTTGCAGATTATGACTTTAAATAGTGGAAATGTTTAAAGTCAAAATGCAGTACCAATTTTGCAACTTTGTTTTCACCTGACCAGAAAACAAGTGCTGGTTCTTGACAAGTTGAACCAGCACCTGGAGTTCAACTGTGCAAGAATCCCCTTTGAGAAAGTGTCTCATCCCTCAGATCAATAGCCATTTCTCTCTGAGCCAAAGTCCTCAGAGATTAGTCAACATAATGTCCTGTTTGTCCCACGCAACACACACCGCGGGACATGTGAGTGTCTGATGGAGAAGTCAGTGTGTGTGTGTGTGTGTGTGTGAGTGTGAGCGATATGATGGTGTATTTGTCCTCTGTGGGGTTATAAAGTTAACAGGCGTAACCAACATCATAAAGACTGATCACGGGAAGTCAGGCTTCCCTGAGGCTCGCACACACACACACACACACACACACACACACAAACATACAAACACACATATCCGCATCACCCACTGCAGATCAATCCATCACAGTAGTGCGACATTTTACTGCATGGACTGACTGCAGCAGTGAACGACTCCCACTCTATTACTGTGTTCTTGGGACGGATTTCTTGGAAAATTGAATATTTGGCATAGGGAACGAGGCGTGAAGGAGCGAGTTTACAAAAGACAGAGAACTCCGTGAACTTGGTAAAAAATGAAAAATAAGCCTTAACAATGAAAAAAGTATTTACTAATGTGTCTAAACATATAGTGGTAGCCATAGTAGTCCATAGAAATATTTTATTCTGCATCTATCCCGCATTCATTTTTTATTAACACTGACAAGCACAAGTGTAAAAAAGTTATTTATGATATTTAGGACGTTTCTATTCAGCTTTTCTCATTCAATAAGATTCTGGCCGGTTTGTGAGGGCCAGCATTCATATTCCAATATTCTTGGAATTTTGTATCAATAATGAGAAGAATAAGAAGATATTCATACACACTTGGGTGGAATCTGATCAAAATGTTGCATTCAAATCAATCCATTTCCATCATATCAGACCAGATCCCATTTGTCAAAAAAAAAATTTAATATTGGCCCCATATATTGGCCAAATTCAATACATTCCGATGTGTATGGAAATGCTTGGATGGAAACCCAGCTATGACTCACCTTCTCCCTCTCTCTCTCTCACTCTATCTCCCCTTTCTCCACTCATTTCTCCCTCTATTTCCTCAGTCTCCTCTCCCCGGCAGACATTTTGAATAGATGCTGATATGACAGCCTGCACCAACATTGACTACTTGTCTAAATATGGTGCTAAATTGAAAGTTGAGGTGGCGTCCGTAGTTGCGTAGCTGCTACCTGCATCGTCCAGTGAAACCCGGACCTAAATATCTTAATGATATGAGTTCAAAACACATTCTAAAGCTGTTTTAATATGTTCTTTTTACTATGCCATAAAACAATATTGTGAAAATTTGGTAATGCAGGATAGATCCAGGATTGATGCATGGTGAACTATAACGACAAGTGCTAATTCAGTATAGATGCAGGGTAACAATAATTATAATAATAATCTTTATACAGACAATGTAGCTCTAAGTGCTCAATACAATGAATAAAAGCATAAAATAAGAGAGAATAGCCATGCTTGATTCAAAAAACATAAACTATAGAAAAATGTCCGCACTCACGCAATATGTATTTATATTTACGCATACGTTGCTGTTGCTGCTGTGCAAATTAATGACTGTCATAAATACATACCACGTGAATGCGGACATTTTTTCCTATAATTAATGGATAAAAGCATAAAACACTGAAATGAGGAATGATAAAATAAAGAGAGGAGAAAAAGCACAGTAAGAGAGGAATAAATACCAAAATATTGCAGAACAGAAATTAAATAAAATATGAAATAAATAAAAAATAAAGCAAGCAGACAAGTATGATAAAAGTGCACTATGATAATAATGATAAAAGGATGGGGGACTTCAACCACAGCTGCCACTGTAGCACTAATGCAGGATAAATACATTATAGTGCTGGTGGTGATGGGTATTGATTAGGAAAAGGCTGTTTGTCCAACATTTTAATCTCTGAAGGTCTCTGTGGTGTTACCCACAATGCATTGGGACTGTTCCGGCTCAGTGGGCAGAGCGAGGCACTCACACTTCCAAAGGTTAGGGGGCTTTGGTTCCCGCCGAGGATGGGAATCAATACCGAAGACACATGCATTCATGGAAGTGGAAAACCAGCCAATGATATCGCTTTGAGAAATGTCAGGAACCAATCAGCTTTCAGTGGCAGTTAACTGTATTTTGCGTGCTTTTCCTGCGCCTTTTTCATGAAAATGTGTATCAAAACCATATAGGAAAACTCTGAATAGTCTGTAAAACTTCATTAATTCATTATCATAATGCAATTTAATGCTCTAAAAAATATTATTTAATCAGTTCTGACAACTGGACTGTGGAAGCTTCATTGAAACTATTGGCTGGCATTCCCATCCATAAATTTGAGGGCTTGGCTTTGGAGGCTGAAGAGGGATGAAGAGGTGCTTATGAAAAAAAAAAAGAGGCTACTCCATGACACTGCAGATTTGTGTTTTCTAGAGGTGGAGAGAATGAGAGAGAGAGAGAGAGGGATAGAGAGAGAGAAGCAGCACCGAGAGAGAGAGAGAGAGAGGGAGAGAGTGGCGTGAAAGCCTCTTAAAGGATGTTGAAAGAATGAGATGCAGATGACGCCTCACTGTTGTAAACAGCGCACCCTGACAACAATGCACAGAGGCGCATACAGAAATACACACACACACACACACACACACACACACACACACACACACAGAGAGAGAAACCTCATCTCTCTCACCTTCACGCTGACTTAAACCGCTGCCGCTAACGGAGACAGAGGCTGTTACTTCAGCTTTACTGATCAATAGGATGAGTGAGAGAGTGTGTGTGTGTGTGTGTGTGTGTGTTTTTACCTGTGCATGTGTGTGCGTGCAGATGTGTGTGTTTGCGTTCCTCAGTTGAATAGATCTATAAGAAAATAACTTTTTTCACCTTACAGGCTTCACTGCATCTCTAGCTACGGCTGCAACACATTCTCCATACAGAGGAGGTGAAGAAGATGAAGGGTGAGACACATGCATTCCGTATGTTATTTGTGTGTGTTTGTGTGTGTGTAGAACAGAATTGAATGGGATAGTGATCTAGTCAGCAGTATTGTTACTTGTCAGTATCAAAGACAAGGCAGTCTTAGGAAGGCCGCAGCATTCTGGCTATTTGTCTCCATCACTTTTCTTCCTCCACCCATCTGTTCTTCTCTCCTAGGCCTCCTTGCATTGAGACCCTGGTTAAAGGTGTATGGAGCGGTCCATCAGTGCACAACTTCAGTTCTCCTAGGCCTTCAGGTAGTGTCATTTTCTTTCGTTCCTTTGCTCTCACACTTATCTGTATCTTCATTTGAGAAAACTTTGGCAATTGAACATATCAACGTCAACGAAGTCAGTGTAACCAAACTACATTTCAGCATATTAGATATCTATTCCATATCTTCCTGATATTGAGTTGAAGCCCCTTTTTGCACAATCCACATCTCAGTTGTCTCAAAGCTTCGAAATCCTTCTCTAACTCGTCTGCTTCTCTTTATCTCCATCTCCTCTGTGATTGGTAGAGATGTAATAAGTGAAATCAATAAGGGATAATGGCTTTTACCTGGATTCATCAGTCTGCTTCATGATAAGAGCAAGTGTCCCTAATATGTTGTACATTCAGTGTATGTTACAGTCCAGTTTATACACCTAGCCAGCTATAGTAGCACAACTTGTCACACAGGTCATTTCATTCAGCTTCATCCATGCTGTAGAAAGTTCAATAGTAATTGTGTCATTATTCAAAGCAATAGCTAGTGTCACCTGGTTATAGCACGCTAACTAGCTTAGTTAGCATGAATAACATTTGCCATGCTATTGCACTGATATGTGCATCAAGTTGCATGGCTCTGGTGTCTGTGCATGCAGTAGCAACTGAATAGAGTACCATATTATTGGCTGTCTGTTGATAGTGTTCATAGTTTTTTTTCAATTTCTCATATGTATATGCAGGGTTAGGGTCGGCTGAAGCCATGTTCAAAACAAAACGATGCATCGATCGTGAACAGCCAATGCAAAAATCGATGCATTTGCACAGCCAACATTGTCGATGACACCGACTAAACACTGCGGCCCTAATTTCAATTCCTGTCACTGTAACCCACTCTGCCCTTCTTCACATTGTTGTCCTTTATTGCAGGCCCGCTTGACAATTTCCCAGAAGAGCTTGGCACCCTTATCAGTACATTTCCTGAAGACGTGACACCCCTCTCTCTCCCGGGCGACTTCAACCTTCCCCACAAAGGACTTTAATTCTGTTATCGCCTCCTATCGTCAGTGGATCTCTGCGCGTCCGCGTCCCCACCTGCTCATAAAGCTGCCAATAGAGTTCCACTGCTAGCTTAGTTTAGTATGTCATAGGTGTTCAGAGCCCTAAGCGGTAAAGGTTAAAATTTTGAACAAGGAGTTTAAACTTTTAACAAAGACTTTTGCTCTGCACAGGTTTTCAGCAGTCGAAAAGCACAAGTGCCTTTTATAGTGCTGTTAGTCAGTGTTGGGGCCATTCATGAACTGAATTGAGAATGCATGGTACATTCCAGTTCAGTTCCTGGAGTTGGAATTGGAATTGCATCCAGCTGTAAGAAAACAGAATGTGAATTGAATTAGAATGACAAGAAACAGAACTGAATTCCATGAAATTTCATGAAATTCCACTTCTAAGAGTTTGTCTTGACTTGCTAAACATTATAAATCAAACATCATGAATCAAATAAAAGACAGTTGAACAAATCAAATATATTCAATCACAATGTATGTATTACAATTACATGGTCTGCATCAAATACTACCTGTAAGGTCCCTGTAACATTTTATGATATTCAGTATTGATATATATAACAATGTGTAATCTCAGATATGGAATTTCACAGAATTAATTGAATTAAATTCAACCTCCAGAAATTCCAATTCAATTCCAATTCTGTTTCCTGTGGGGTTTTTTCAAATTCCAATTCCAATTTCCAATTGAAATTGATGAGTTCATTCATGAATTGACCCCAACCCTGCTGTTAGCTAAAATAATTTTGGAACTTGCACTCCTGCTATATAATACAGCATGAATAACAGTCTAGCCTGGAGAAAGGGCGGGTTTAGCAGTCATTTAAAAATGGCTGTGTAAGCAGTTTATGGAGAATGGTCATCATATTGCTGTGAAACAGTGAAATGATGAGGAAGTCAATAAGGAACTCATGAGGTTTGTAAAATGATATAGCACCATGCTATTGATATTTATACACACTGTTGCTCTTGACATTTTCTTATTATCTTATTATGGTATCAAAGATGCTTTTTGCTGGCGGATATTCAGCTCGCATACGAATCCCAGCTCGTATAATAATGAATGTCGGATGCACGGAGGATAATTAGGATAGAAGAGGAGCGGGGAGAGGAGCCCCACACTTTGACACCTGCACAAAACTCCACATTCTATGCAGTTCATCGGCAAATGTAGCCACATAATAGGATTATGTCGCTAAATTTGACTGATTCAGTGGATTATGCTTCTGATTCTGAATACAGTAATAAAACACAAATTGGACCTACAAGGTTTCCGCAGCACAAGCGGCGAAATGCTTAAAGTCAAAGCTTAGGGGGTGAAAAAAAAAAAATGAGTGTAGGATGAAGGGAGGATAAAAGCAAGAGGAGAGGGAGAAGGAGAGGACGGGGGCCAGATTTTTGCTATCAGCCCACAGCTAGAAAGTCTTATCCGTCTCTCTTCATGTGGGCTATTTTTACCTTCCCCCTTAATCCCTCGCTCTTTGATGAGAGGAGGATGGATTCAAGATTTTTTTTTTTTTTTTTTTAATCTGTTTTTGGGGTGACAGAAAGAAGGAGAACCACTTGTTAGTAAAGTCCAACCTCATTACCAGAGACTTTACTCTGGAAATACGCACACACACACACACATACACATGGAATCACACACACACACACACACACACTCATATGCATGAACACGCAAAGAAACAGGTTGGTAATCATTGATTTTATAGCTCGTAATCAAATGTGTGTTTGCGTGTGTTCATGTATTGGCATCTGAGCGTCATGAATGTGGGTATACATACACATGCATCTTTGTGTGTGTGTGTGTGTGTCTTTGATCAAACTGAGCGGTGTTAGCACTAAGCTTGGCCCTGTCTGTCATAGAGGCTAATCACAGGCTTAATAGAGCAAGGAGGGATATGAGGCTGATTTTATATAGAGAGCGAGACACACACAAATGCATTTACACACACACACATACACATAAACCTACCTCACACGTACTACACTATGGATTACAACTTCTCCCGCTTCAGACAGAGCAAAGCGCAAGGAAGATAATAGACTTCTTATTTAATCTGCATGGTCCAAATCGGTAATCTGCAGTCCAATCCCTGCGAGTTGAGATCTGTAATTGGCCGACAATGACAGCAGAGCGCTTGTAGATCTACTTTAAGCGGAATAGACGAGATTTGCGGAGTTTACATTTGGTGTTTGAGGTTTGAGTCAGGAGGGGAAAGCAAATGAATGTCTGACGGCGGCTGGAGGACGGGAGTCCAATCTAAGAGAGGAGTAATAACATTCAGGGATTTCTGCATGCTTAGATCTATGCCAGCGGATCTATGTGCGCTGATTAAAGTCAACTAGGCTGAACAGGTGAAGCTTTGATGGGCCTCTGGGTGCAGGGTTAGTTGCGTGTCGGTTGGTGCGATTTCTGATTGGAATCTTTGAGTTGTAGAGTGGTAATCCTCGAGTTTTCTTTTTTTTCTGTTTTTTTTTGTTTTTATTTCTCCATGTGGTGTTTCCGCACTGCAGTTCCCAGAGATCAGCTGTCAATCAAGCAGTGTGGGCTTGGGTTTTCGGTTGATGCAGTTTGAGTTTCTGTAGGTGGCGCAAATGGAAAAGCTTTGAACTGGATATAGGTTGAATCACTATTATGTTATATCAACTGGCAATAGACAGTAGCAAAACAGACATTTATTTATATGAAAATGGCATGGATTACTACTTTAATATTAGCAGTAATACAATTTAAAGGGACATTTCAGATCTTTGCATAGTGTGGTTGGGGTGAAATGAGACTGAAAGGCTGAAAAAGATAGAGAGAGACAACGATAGATAGAGATGAAGAGAGGATTGAGAGGCTGAGACAAATAGTGTGTGAGATTGAGATTTCACATTGGAGAGAGAGAGAGAGAGAGAGAAAACAGATAGAAACAGAAGAGAGGGAAAGAAAAACATGAAAAGGGAGAAATAGTGCAGATGATTTTCAGGCACCATAATGAGATGTGTGGGTTGAGGATTAGAGTGTAATTTTAGGGACACTGTGTCCTCGGAGTAGTCAGTTACCTTGGCCTACTCTGTGTGTGTATGTGTGTGTAGGTGTGTGTGTGTGTGTGTGTGTGTGTGTGTGTGTGTGTGTGTGTGGTGCGAGCGCGCGGCAGTGGGGATTTATTAGAATTCAAATGGGAAACAAAATCGCTATCTCCCTCTTTCTCTGTATTCTATACAGACTTTGTCTTTTTTCGCCGTCTCTCTACTTTCTTCCTCTCTCTCTCTCTCTCTCCATTCTCTCCCTACAGTTCACTGATAATGTAAAACCTTTCACAAGAAGTCTCAGGGCAACCTTGACTCTCATTTCAATTTTGATGAACAACTGAAAAAAACGTTTGCTCAGTCCTGCTTCTATCAGTTGAGAGAGATAAAAGAAAAAAGTCAGTTTTTTGTCTTTTACTTATCTGGAGAAAGTCATCCATGCGTTCATTTCTTCAAATTGATCAATGCAACTTTCTTGTGTCAGTTGCTGAAACTACACAGAATGACCATTTCACTCCAGTTTTACATCATTAAACTGACTTCTAGAAGAAGAACTAGTAGTGCAGTTGATTTTAAAATCTTTTTTCAATAAATCTGTTTGAGTTTCTCACAAATCAAAAACAGTATAAAACGCTTAAAGGTCCCATATCATGTAAAACAGGATTCCCCTTGCCTCTGTGATTCTAAAGGAGTTGGATGTGCTCTCTAAACATGGTGAAAGTATCAAAACGCACGGTCGCCAACTAAATCCACACAATCCATATTAGAAAAGCGAGCCTCTAAACGAGCCGTTTGGACTTCTGTAATTTTGTGGCGTCACAAAGGTTCGCTCATTATCATTTTTGTAAGAAATAATAGACTAACAAAGTGTTTTTTTCAAAGCGGTTGTCATTGTTTATTACCGGAGAGTTTTCCCTACCTGCAGCTGCCGGGCTGCGGCGTCTCACGTTTCACTCTTGAAACGGTTAGCCAATCAGAACAGAGGGGTCGTTAATATTAATGAGCCTTAAAGACATAGCGACAGAAACAGCCTGTTCTTGGTAAGGCTCAGAGAGATGCTGGAAAATTAACGTGGAAAAATGGATTGAGAGTGTTTTTGGTACATGACACCACACACACAGCTTTGAATGGACCTCAAGGCATAAAATAAAACACTGGAAAGTGGAGAATATGGAACCTTTAAAGGTGACACTTTGTTAAGAAATACAGAAAAGGGAAGACATTAGGCAATATTTACAGACTTGAGAAGGAAAACAGTAATAAGAGAAGGGACAAAAATAAATAAAATGTAAATATAATATAATTAACTAATAATTATTTATTTATATAATATTATTACCATCCAATATATTTGTTGGTCAGACTATTAGGACGTAATACCAGCATTCGTCACACACCATTTCACTTCACTACCTATCATCATCAAAGTATAATATGAATGATCTGATTTTAAAATCATATTACTTTGACAGCAGGTAAGCCCCAGTCTACATTATAGATCTTCTTATGAGCAAAAGTCCAGACTCAGGTCTTGAGGCAAGACACTAAACTAAATATACTAAAGGTCCTTGTGCTGCAGTTCAGAACCCATCTGCTTTGGAATAAACTGCCTAAAGACATTATGCGGATAGATTCTGTTCGTATTTTGAAATCTCTTCTGAAACCCCACCCAGCAAACATTCTGACATTGATACATGGACACATTTTGATGCTGATATGTCGGCCTGCATCAACTCATGCGATGACAGGAGAATGAAGGCATGAATGTTGGAGTCGTGGACATGATGGAGGCTTTCTGTTTGGAAAAGCTAAGATTTAGCAGAGGATGGTTTCGATCCATCGACCTCTGGGTTATGGGCCCAGCACGCTTCCGCTGCGCCACTCTGCTTTCAAACACCCCAGATGGGACTTGAACCCACAATCCCTGGCTTAGGAGGCCAGTGCCTTATCCATTAGGCCACTGGGGCTACACCCACGGCCGGCTGCGGTGTCACGACGTAGACCCAGCACGGTAACGGCCGTTCTCAGCTAAAACACTTGCTAATACATGCTGCTGTGGTGTCCAAGCCATGTCAATGTCGACATGGGTTGATTACTCATGTGATGAGAGTAGAACGAAGGCATGGACGTAGGAGTCGTGGACATGATGGAGGCTTTCTGCTTGGAAAAGCTAAGAATTTAGCAGAGGATGGTTTCGATCCATCGACCTCTGGGTTATGGGCCCAGCACGCTTCCGCTGCGCCACTCTGCTTTCAGTCAGCCAAAACGGGACTTGAACCCACAATCTCTGGCTCCTCATCCATTAGGCCACTGGGACTACACCCACAGCCGGCTGCGGTGTAACGAGATAGAAGCAGCATGGCAACTGGCGTTCTCAGTCAAAACTCTTGCTAATACATGTTGAAAAGTGCATGATGAGGTGTCAGCTCCTTTATTGGACTTTGCAAGCAGCCTCTCTGTCCTGTGGTTTGACGTTTTCCTGCCATAACCTTGTAGGTATTGCTAGAAGGATTGAGCACAGAGGGGCAAAGCTAACCAGAAGCCATATGGCAGTGGTGGGATTTGAACCCAGAGAGAGAACTCCAGAGAGACTGGAGCCTAAATCCAGCGCCTTACGCCGGGTTCAGACCGCAAGCGTAAGCGCCGCGAAGCGCCGCGAAGCGCCGCGAAGCGTCAATTCACGCGCGAGCAGGAGCCTGGCTGTTCACACCAGACGCGCATTTCTCCGCGCCGGTCACCAAGCGATTCTGCTCTACAGGAGGAGAAAACCCCGTGGAAACAGGCTGTAGCTGCTGACACTGTGTTCCAACAGCCACCAAAGCTTCATCTGTTCACTGCTGTCCTTGTAGAAACACTGCTGACAGCTCACTGGACTTTTCCACATCAGGGATGAACTTTATATTTTCCATCTTCTTAATTTCCCCCTTTCTTCACAAACTCCCTCATATCAAAGCTGTCACGTTTATTTGTTTGTTTTCTCAGCAAGAGTCGTGACTTGTGATCAGGCAATAATTAGGAAAGCCTAGGGGACCGAGATATCTCTCGCTCCCCCTCTCTCTATCTCTGTCTCTTTAAATAATGACATATAGGCCTAAATAAATTAAGTAGCCTATAAATAAACAAACTTAAACATGTATCCTTGTTTACTTTTGTGGTAACTCAATAACAGATGCAATTTTCAAAAGACAAGTGATAATTCAAAACCAGATAGATCATCATCCTACAATGTATTGCATTTAAAACTTGCATCAGTGCAGATTGATTCATCAACAACAACAGTGAAGACCCTGGTAAGTTGATCATTTAATATATTTGTGATTCTGTGGTGATATAATGGAGATATGACCATCTATAGTGTTTTCTATGGCGTTTTCCTGTGAAATGCGCGCCGCGGCTCGCGGAGAAAATAGACCAGACGCCGAAACTGGCGCTCCAGATCGCGAGCTGACCGCGGAGCTCCGCGCCGCGCCTGGTCTGAACGGTCAAATCGGTTAACATGGGCGACGAAAGGAAACTGGCCCCGTTTCGCAGCGCTTCCGCTTGCGGTCTGAACCCGGCGTTAGACCACTCGGCCACACTACCAGCTGCTCTGCTACGGTGTCCACTGCAGCAGAGAGGAGAGAAGGCATGTCACATTCATGAATGTTGGAGTCGTGGACATGATGGAGGCTTTCTGTTTGGACAAGCTAAGATTTAGCAGAGGATGGTTTCGATCCATTGACCTCTGGGTTATGGGCCCAGCACGCTTCCGCTGCGCCACTCTGCTTTCAAACACCCCAGATGGGACTTGAACCCACAATCCCTGGCTTAGGAGGCCAGTGCCTTATCCATTAGGCCACTGGGGTTACACCCACAGTTGGCTGCAGTGTCATGATTTAGAACCAGCATGGCAAATGGTCTTATCAGTTAAAACCTTTTATTCATTTAATTATTTGTTTGTTTGCTTATATTGTACTACATTTTAAAAATATCCTTTATTCATTCAGATTTAATTTTTCCCCTTTAACCATGACAGCTCCAGCACCGGTGCGTCTACGCAGGGAAGAGACAAAATAATATGAACATTTATCTTTCAATTGTTCATAAAACTAGCAATAAACACTTGTACCCAGGAACGCTGAATTGTACACCTTGCCTTCAGCCGGCGTTCTCATGTGCAGCAATTCACTGACGGATGATAAAGAGACCGACAGAGACAGTGGCAGTATCAATATTGCTAGTTCCCATCTTATGAGCATCTGCTTCGTGACAGCGGGCCACTCGTCTTTACTGTGTTTTGTTATTTATTCAGACAGTTGGAAGAACCAGAGGAGGAGAGACAGAGGCAGGAGGAGCAGCGGTGGGGATTTGATCCTATAGGCCAGCAGGGATACAAATAGCTCAAAAGGACACAAGTTTTGATCTTTCTCTCTTGCCAGTAGAAAATGACAGAGACGGATGGAACGACACAGCGCTCCCAGTCAAAACATTGCTGTGACATTGCAGAGGCGACTCCTAATTCAAACACTGCACCATGGAGAATAGTCAGATTCACAGCAAATAAGATTGCATGCTTTCATGCATTGTTAATATTGTCAGAGTTATTTACTGTGGCTGCAGGTTTGATGTTGTTGTTGTTACTTTTGGATTGTCCATAGTATCAGTATTTAACCCCTTGCACCCTGAGTTTCCCCTTAAATTTCCTTTTAAAGAGCAACTAAACCCCAAACCCAAATCTGTGGTGAAGTCTGACACCTAATGGTGAAAAGTAGGGTACTGAACTGGCCTTCTGCTATTGGTTGGTCTTTGTGCCATGTGATGTCACCACCTGTTGTACTCTATAGAAGGTGACATCACCTGGCACCAAAGACCAGCCAATAGCAGATGGATAGTTCAGTACCCTACTTTTCAGGCTTCACCACAGACTTAGGTTTGGGGTTTAGTTACTCTTAAAGTAACTTCAAAGTTATAAAAAACATTTTTCCATACTGTACGACATATTCTGTATCTACTCGTTCCTTCATTGAAGCTATAGCTGCTTATATTGAGTGAAATATTCAAATCCAAGATGCATTTTTATGGCTTCACCACTACAACAAATGGACAAAAAAAATAGATATTTGTGCACCATTTTATCCACATCCCCCTGTAATTCAACATGACATATTTGGTGTCTTTGGAAACCTTGGGATCTTGACTAGAATTTAAAATAAATGTCTATGGGTTTGAACAAAGCTTGGCTGCGAAATGTGTTTGTAATGATGGTCCCACATGAGGAACTGTCGGGGTAGAAGCGGTTCTTTGTGTTATTCCTTGTTCTCATTGAGGGTCTTGTCATTTTCATTTATTGTTGTTGTTTCATAATGTGGGCTTTGTGAAGCCCTTTGAGACTGTAACTGTGACTAAGGGCTATACAAATAAACTTGACTTGATTTTACATACTGTAGCAATGGTTAGTCTTGAGGAACTACATTTGTTTGCAAAAAAAACAATTGAAAATGCTGTTTTATATTATTTTATATATGAAAATTGTTGTATACTACATCAGTGTCCAGATCTAATGGTAGAGCATGACCTTGAGTGTATTACTGCTGACAATTAGTCTGTAATGTGATCTCAGCTGAATGTGTTTTCTCTGTTCCCTCCGTTTCCTACAAACATGGAAACATGGGGGAAAAGGTTTGAACAGTTTGCCAGCACAATCGAAAGCCATGTATGTCCTCACTGATGACAGGTGTCTCTCAAATGTATTTAGGAACACGCAGCTGATTTCTACACTTTGGTTGTGCACAAAAGGAAACAGCAAAAAAGCAAGAGAATGAGAGATATAGCAAGAAAATGAGCGAGGAAGGGAGAAACAAAAATGTCTGAGATCATTGTTGCGCGAGGCTGGTTTGATGAGTGAATGAAAGACAGAGATCAACAAGAGCCAAAGAGAGAGAGATAAAAACTGACTCGAGTCTTCGGTTCAAAGCAACATGGTCCCCGGAGGGCGAATTGCTATTAAAATGAAAACCTTGTCGACATCAAAAACGTTGCAACAGGGTTTCTGTGCCGGAACAGATATTGTGTCTAATCTCATTTTCCTACACAAGAGCATGTTGGAACACCTTAGAATTCATTCCCAAATGAAAGACAGCAAAAGGGCATCAGAGTCCTTGATCTCTCCACTGTATCCACTGTATCACTTGTAACACCCATATCCACCCCACCACACACAAAGAAGTCACTTAGGTCCGACGACTGATGTTATGTTACATGACTTCTGGGTAATGAAGTCCTCACAATTCAAACAGTTACCTCTTGCTGCCACTTGGTGCCGCCAATGTGCAAAATTGCCTAATGCAGCATTACATGCATTTCTTTGACAGTTGTGCATGTGTACTTGGTGTTGTAGCTCATGTTGATCTGTCAGTTTTTGTTGTTTTTCTATCTGAATACGCCATCTAACCCAGATTATTAGAGAAGTCACTTTATAGAATCATATGAACGGCATACTCGTCAATATTGTCAAATCACAACGGGAGTAAAGTGTGTTTAAAATGAGGATGGCTGGCATTGGTGTTCAATAGCAAGAGTCCTGCAGTGGCCGGGAACAGAAAGTGCCTCAGCCATCTCACTGTTCACATGGGGTAATTACTCATGTGATGACAGGAGAATGAAGGCGTGGTTGTAGGAGACTGTTTGGAAAAGCTAAGATTTAGCAGAGGATGGTTTCGATCCATCGACCTCTGGGTTATGGGCCCAGCACGCTTCCGCTGCGCCACTCTGCTTTCAAACACCCCAGATGGGACTTGAACCCACAATCCCTGGCTTAGGAGGCCAGTGCCTTATCCATTAGGCCACTGGGGCTACACCCACGGCCGGCTGCGGTGTCACGACGTAGACCCAGCACGGTAACGGCCGTTCTCAGCTAAAACACTTGCTAATACATGCTGCTGTGGTGTCCAAGCCATGTCAATGTCGACATGGGTTGATTACTCATGTGATGAGAGTAGAACGAAGGCATGGACGTAGGAGTCGTGGACATGATGGAGGCTTTCTGCTTGGAAAAGCTAAGAATTTAGCAGAGGATGGTTTCGATCCATCGACCTCTGGGTTATGGGCCCAGCACGCTTCCGCTGCGCCACTCTGCTTTCAGTCAGCCAAAACGGGACTTGAACCCACAATCTCTGGCTCCTCATCCATTAGGCCACTGGGACTACACCCACAGCCGGCTGCGGTGTAACGAGATAGAAGCAGCATGGCAACTGGCGTTCTCAGTCAAAACTCTTGCTAATACATGTTGAAAAGTGCATGATGAGGTGTCAGCTCCTTTATTGGACTTTGCAAGCAGCCTCTCTGTCCTGTGGTTTGACGTTTTCCTGCCATAACCTTGTAGGTATTGCTAGAAGGATTGAGCACAGAGGGGCAAAGCTAACCAGAAGCCATATGGCAGTGGTGGGATTTGAACCCACGCCTCCAGAGAGACTGGAGCCTAAATCCAGCGCCTTAGACCACTCGGCCACACTACCAGCTGCTCCGCTGGCGTCTCCGCTACGACGCTTGGGAAGCAGCTATGGTGTCCACTGCAGCAGAGAGGAGAGAAGGCATGTCAATGTACACATGGGCTGATTACTCATGCGATGACAGGAGAATGAAGGCATGAATGTTGGAGTCGTGGACATGATGGAGGCTTTCTGTTTGGAAAAGCTAAGATTTAGCAGAGGATGGTTTCGATCCATCGACCTCTGGGTTATGGGCCCAGCACGCTTCCGCTGCGCCACTCTGCTTTCAAACACCCCAGATGGGACTTGAACCCACAATCCCTGGCTTAGGAGGCCAGTGCCTTATCCATTAGGCCACTGGGGCTACACCCACGGCCGGCTGCGGTGTCACGACGTAGACCCAGCATGGTAACGGCCGTTCTCAGCTAAAACACTTGCTAATACATGCTGCTGTGGTGTCCAAGCCATGTCAATGTCGACATGGGTTGATTACTCATGTGATGAGAGTAGAACGAAGGCATGGACGTAGGAGTCGTGGACATGATGGAGGCTTTCTGCTTGGAAAAGCTAAGAATTTAGCAGAGGATGGTTTCGATCCATCGACCTCTGGGTTATGGGCCCAGCACGCTTCCGCTGCGCCACTCTGCTTTCAGTCAGCCAAAACGGGACTTGAACCCACAATCTCTGGCTCCTCATCCATTAGGCCACTGGGACTACACCCACAGCCGGCTGCGGTGTAACGAGATAGAAGCAGCATGGCAACTGGCGTTCTCAGTCAAAACTATTGCTAATACATGTTGAAAAGTGCATGATGAGGTGTCAGCTCCTTTATTGGACTTTGCAAGCAGCCTCTCTGTCCTGTGGTTTGACGTTTTCCTGCCATAACCTTGTAGGTATTGCTAGAAGGATTGAGCACAGAGGGGCAAAGCCATATGGCAGTGGTGGGATTTGAACCCACGCCTCCAGAGAGACTGGAGCCTAAATCCAGCGCCTTAGACCACTCGGCCACACTACCAGCTGCTCCGCTGGCGTCTCCGCTACGACGCTTGGGAAGCAGCTATGGTGTCCACTGCAGCAGAGAGGAGAGAAGGCATGTCAATGTACACATGGGCTGATTACTCATGCGA
>NW_027278725.1:137500-152500 GCF_046629955.1 Centroberyx affinis | reverse complement strand
CTCTGCTTTCAGTCAGCCAAAACGGGACTTGAACCCACAATCTCTGGCTCCTCATCCATTAGGCCACTGGGACTACACCCACAGCCGGCTGCGGTGTAACGAGATAGAAGCAGCATGGCAACTGGCGTTCTCAGTCAAAACTCTTGCTAATACATGTTGAAAAGTGCATGATGAGGTGTCAGCTCCTTTATTGGACTTTGCAAGCAGCCTCTCTGTCCTGTGGTTTGACGTTTTCCTGCCATAACCTTGTAGGTATTGCTAGAAGGATTGAGCACAGAGGGGCAAAGCTAACCAGAAGCCATATGGCAGTGGTGGGATTTGAACCCACGCCTCCAGAGAGACTGGAGCCTAAATCCAGCGCCTTAGACCACTCGGCCACACTACCAGCTGCTCCGCTCGCGTCTCCGCTACGACGCTTGGGAAGCAGCTATGGTGTCCACTGCAGCAGAGAGGAGAGAAGGCATGTCAATGTACACATGGGCTGATTACTCATGCGATGACAGGAGAATGAAGGCATGAATGTTGGAGTCGTGGACATGATGGAGGCTTTCTGTTTGGAAAAGCTAAGGTTTGGCAGAGGATGGTTTCGATCCATCGACCTCTGGGTTATGGGCCCAGCACGCTTCCGCTGCGCCACTCTGCTTTCAAACACCCCAGATGGGACTTGAACCCACAATCCCTGGCTTAGGAGGCCAGTGCCTTATCCATTAGGCCACTGGGGCTACACCCACGGCCGGCTGCGGTGTCACGACGTAGACCCAGCACGGTAACGGCCGTTCTCAGCTAAAACACTTGCTAATACATGCTGCTGTGGTGTCCAAGCCATGTCAATGTCGACATGGGTTGATTACTCATGTGATGAGAGTAGAACGAAGGCATGGACGTAGGAGTCGTGGACATGATGGAGGCTTTCTGCTTGGAAAAGCTAAGAATTTAGCAGAGGATGGTTTCGATCCATCGACCTCTGGGTTATGGGCCCAGCACGCTTCCGCTGCGCCACTCTGCTTTCAGTCAGCCAAAACGGGACTTGAACCCACAATCTCTGGCTCCTCATCCATTAGGCCACTGGGACTACACCCACAGCCGGCTGCGGTGTAACGAGATAGAAGCAGCATGGTGTAGTGGGTGTTACGTATTGATGGTGTCTGATATCAAACAATTTAGAATTAGTTCAATAGAATTTAAAGAATGGGGCACCAGATAACAGACAAATCAATTAGTCTCATTTGAAGGAATGAATTCCGAGCTTGCTTGAATTTAAACCCAGACAATAAACACAAGAGAGAACTTTATGTGAAAGAATATGTTTATTTCTACTAAAGCACACTCAATAATCAGTGAAATCAATAAAGGCATATGAGGTAGATACAAGTGAAATGTGGTGAATGAGTAACATGAATAAATGCGTTTATAATAGTAATGAGGTAATCAACACACAATGGTATAAATTGAACGCTGGAGGATATGACCCAGCTAAGAAGTGGGACCAAAGGCAATAATACCTGAACACTGAACAAGCTGAATAATCAATAACGGAGGTATATCTGATTATGCACAGACTTGCAGAGCGCTGAGTTACGAATCATAGGGAGACACTAAGTGGATGAAGTGGAGTGTCATGTAATGGAATAACTATGTGTAGTGCATGCGTGATGCCCAGCGGACAATGATCATACATACGCCACAGACGGGGACTGGAGGAGGAGGAGGCACGCAGAGTCTGGGAGGCTGTGAAGAATCTCAGCTCAACGGGCCTGGTAGGTGATGAAGATCCAACGAAGATTCTGAGTTGAACTCGGCAGGGTCACAGCGGGGCGGAGCAGGCTGCACACTCGGCAAGTTGGTGGTGTGTGGGTCTCTCAAGGCTGACCCACTCGAAGTTCTGGACGAATGACGTGCTGGTCTCTCAAGGCTCTCGCCGACCAGCGGATCCGATGATTGTCAGATTTGCGTTTTAGCTGAATAGCGATGTTGTAGCAGACGCAGGACACACACGCTTAATAGGCGTTTGTGTGTGTGTTTGTCAGGCAGATGCGGCAGACTCACTTCACCAGTTGGAGGGTGAAGCAGGTTCTTCTTCTTGGCTCGTGGAGCTGATGTTGAGTCGAATCTCGGAGACAAAGTCTCAGAGACAAAGTTTAAGGCAAAGTTGGGTAGATTCACTGTAACGTGTTCATGACCACGTAGGCGTGAAATCCGCGTTGGGCTTGTGTGCATGTGGTTTTGTTGTGATGTGTGAGGGGGCGTGTGTGTGGGTTAGTGTGTGTAGTGTTACAGCGGGAAAAATCTCATTTCATATGCATAAAACTTAGGTTTTGTCTCCCAATTCTATGCAATATACTTTACCGTCATAACATTAACCTGATTGCATTCAGCACACATTACTGAGTATTTTAATATCAAACATGGCCATCTAAGTCCCATGTAAAGATGCACAACACGAATACCATGAACAACTATCCTATAAAACATCACAGTTACACACAAAATTACAGACATACATTAAAGTCCATCACAATGTGATATCCAAATTTTCATTAGTCTGTATCACAGATTTCTTCTTATTTTGGCAACATTCCAATGGGTGTCATTTCAGACTCTCTGGAGCCTAGGGGCTTATCAGAGACAGGCTGTGTGTTGGTGTTTTATGGTTGTTTACTGAGTCTGTTTCTTGGTACCATCCATGAAGAGTGAAAATGGAGTGATTTACCAAGAGGTCAGTGACCTCCTTTACGATCCAACCACATTCCTGATCTGTTATCAGGGAAGAGATTCACACAGGATGCGAGGCCCTTCCAGATGTGTGATGATGATGATGATGAAGGTGCATCCACTACATATCCCCCACTTGTCCGGCAATGAGGTATCACTGGAAGAGACTGGAACAGCATTGCAGGGCACAGACAAGCAGCATTGACATACAGCATGATCATCATCAGGCATGGGCAGTGAGGTGTGTCCATGTTCACAGTATACTTGACACAAATGAGTGTCGTGTGGTGGAGTGATGTGATGGACACATATACTAAATCGTACCACTATATTGTCTACTCGGCATGCACTAAGTGTATGCATGTACAAATAAATATATTCAATGTCCTAACGCTACTGGCGATATCTAACTGAGCCTATATCATGGCTAAAAGGGAAGCATCAGTGAGGGCATGCTACCTGACTCATTGATGAGCAGCTGAGGGGCAGCGCCAGAGTGGGCGGCACGCAGGCTCGGGAGTTCTACAGGGTCAGTGTCTCGGCTATCAGAATTGTCAGTCTTGGGAACCTGTGTTGACTCTCTAAGGCTCATGGTGAGACCCTGCTTCTTACAGCAATTCATGCAGCTCTGCAAGTGTGGCTTGCCACGGTACGCGATCATACCAATTAGAACATAGCCAAGAACTACTAATGCACACAGAAGGCTGTCTGCAGTCGACCAGGCATGGAGAAGGGACACATCGTTTGTTTGCACTGGGGTCACATGCCGAACAGAGTTCAGGACACTCAAATCAATAGCCTTGGTCCCTTTATAATCAATTTGGTCCTGCAGAATGGGGTCGATCTCGAGAGGGTGTTCGCCAAAGGCATCAGGAATTTCAATTTCACTCTCATAGCTTTCCTTGGGCAGCGGATAGAGGGCTAGGTCCGAAATATGGAGGATTGCCTCCGGTGGGACCTCAATCCACATAGTGTGGTTAGGCAGAGTGATCTTATTAGCAGTGTCATATCTTCCATACGTGAGGGTGGCAGAGGACGCAGGTGAATTCACTAGCCACCGTTTTCCAACTAGTTCTACCTGCGTGTCGGTGACATCAGAGCGGGGAGTAACCTGGGCTCTGCAACGTGAGGTGTCACTCAACGGTCGAATTCCACACAATCTGTCAGTGTCGTCCCTGACGAAAGGTTTGCTGGGACACAAATAATGGATGTCTTTAGTCAATGTGCACATCATGAGGTTAGGCACTAAATGCAAGTTTGGGTTGCTATCATGGTAAGCTACAACTGGAGGGGTGTTGATTTTTACATGAGTGTCACCCCGCCACATGCCAACATTCACCACATCTTTCAACCTGTAGATGTTCCTCTTGTCAATTATTGGGAGGCTAAGCAGAAAGGCCAGTTCTCGAGCCTCTGGATTCACATACAAGGGAAGAGCACTACCTAGGCTGTAGGCTAAGTGTACCTGCAAGGAATTAGCTTCATTAGCGGTAGCTCTTGTGAGGATGTCCTGCACCAAGCTAAGGGGTACTAGATAAGAAGGTATGCGGCTCATGGCTAGATTGTCAATGGAGGAACTGATTTCTCTGAGCATGTCCATCATTAACATACTAACAGTTTGCATGTGGGCAACGTCATAGTGCACTACCTCTAGTAAATGACTTACAGAGTGAAGGGTCTTATTGATAATAGTGCTGTGAGTATTAAGGACAACTATGGTGTCTTGGAGGGTTTTACCAATCGTCTGGAGCTTTGAAGTCTGCTCAGTTATCTGTTGGCGAATCTCAGGCAGTTCTGCATGCAAATCGGTGATCTGTTGTTTAACAGTGGAAAGACGGACTGCATTCACTGTGGATGCCCCGATGGAAAACAGGGAGCCAATGGCCGAGGCAGCTGTCAATAGTCCACCCAGAAAACGTTTAGATCGCGGCGAGCCATGCAATTCCGCTTGTGTAACCGTGAACTTCTCAAGCTGGTGCAACATGTGTGTGGTGTCAACTTCAGCATGGCTGAGTTGATCTCTGGCCCAATTCTGACTAGCCCAACTTGTGTCACGGCCAATGTTAATGTGTTTCTTATACACTTCCTTTGGGTTTAATCGGACATAAACTCGCTGTATGTGTGTCTTGCATTCGGTGATCAAAAGCCCCTGTTGCTCACGCAGGACAATGCCTGAGGTGGGTCCCGGGGACACGACACCAGACTGCGGGGTCACCGACGCACAGCATAGGATCAGCATCAACCAGAAAATCTCCATCCTGAGGACAACAGAGAGGGGCATGCAAGCAGATGAAGCGCGGTGGTTAGACAGCACACCACACATGACTCTGGCTAGTGAGACTTGGTTAAGCAGATCAGCTGACGGCAGAGGTTAGTTAGTCACAGCACGGGTTATTTCACAGGCGCGAAGCTAGCCAAGCTGGAGGCTTCTCACACGTATCAGGACAGGTGTGCTCTAGCGCACCCTGAATTGACCCAATGGTCAGTTATGGTTGTTGGGAGTGTTCCTTACTGTCACTAAAATTAATTGCGGCACCCTGGACAGTTACCAGGTGACTCAGCCACTAACGGTCACACTACTAATCACACAACGGCAGGGGTTGTTGAGGGGAGTGCACACAGCGGTGCAGTGAAAGGAATTCTATGGGTTGTTCTAATCTACAGCAGGCAATGCCCCTACGCGTCCCATGGGGTTTTTGTGCAGCTTGATTTGGTTCCTGTGAACCCATTTAAAGGTGGGGTCCTGTTGTCCCCTGCTGACCTTGATTCGGTAGGCCACTGGGGAGAGTTTCTCAGTGATCTCATAGGGGCCTGCCCAATGGGGCAGAAATTTCTTGGAGACCCCCACTGGGTGGCTGAAAATGTAATACCAGACCTTGTCCCCCACTTGGAGTTCATCGTGGGAAGCTTTGTGGTCATAGTAAGCCTTCCTGCCTTCGACACTTTGTTGCAAGTTCTTTTGTGCAAAGGCAAAGGTGGATTTCAGGTGCGCTTTCAAGTCTGAGACATATTGGTGGGTGGTGTATGCAGTAGTGACATTGGTGTCTCCTGGCTGATACAGCAGATGCAACGGGAGTGTCATCCGTCTTCCCGTCATCATTTCAAAGGGGGAGACCCCCGTCGCTGCATGGGGTGTGGCCCTGATGGCCATCAACACCAAAGGCAGCTTGACATCCCAGTCACGTTGGTTTGCCGACACATATTTCTTCAACATGCTGACAACTGTTCGATTGGCACGCTCCACCTGGCCTGAGGCTCGTGGGTGGTAAGCAATGTGAACCTGGGATTTTACACCCAGGATTTGCCAAAGTTCAGTCATGACTGCTGCGGTAAAGTGGCTTCCTCTGTCTGAGTCCACGCGAGTGGGCAACCCATACCTGGAGAACACGTGGTTCATCAGCAGTTGGGCAGTGGTGTGTGCCGTGTCGTTAGGGGCAGGAAGACATTCTACCCATTTGGTGAAGGCACACGTCACAGTGAGAAAGTACTTATTTTGTCTTGTCGAAGTGGGGACAGGGCCGACCCAGTCGATTTGCAGGTCAGACCAAGGAAAAGCGACACCTCTACGTTGTAAAGGGGCTCTGTGATTGGCGTTGGCAGGTTGGAACTGGCAACAAACCAGGCAGCCTTTGACGTAGTCAGCCACATCTTGCTGCATGTGTGGCCAGTAGGCTACTTGGCGCAATGAGTCGCAAGTTGCTTTGACGCCTCTGTGGCTGCCACAGGGCGTGTCATGCGCATGGACGAGCATCACCCCCCGATGGCTCCGAGGAACAACGAGCTGAGGCGAAGTTAGTTGCTCGGAGACATGTACGAGAAGACCTTTCTCAAGCCTCAAGTTGCGTTTTGCGGTATACAGGTGCTTGAGGTCAAGAACATCGCGCTTGTCTTCATCAGAGATGGGGTGGTCATCAGGGTAGGTCAGGTGTCGGATCATAGCATGGATGGCTGGGTCTCGAGCTTGCATGGAGACAAGATCCGAGTCAGTGAATGGTGGCGCGAGTGAAACTGCCACAAAGTCATTTTTGTAGGCGGTTGGATCGGTGTGGGTTTGGGCAGCGGTCTTGGCTGCCTGGCCACGAGTCACCGCAAGGATTATGGGAGGAGGCTCATTAGGAAGCCATTCCTCAGAGAATGTCCAGGAGGTGCCGGCGACGGCTCCCTCCTTGGCAAGGATGTCGGTGCGGTCGTTGAGCTCCTTGTCAAGACCGGGCAGACGTGAATGGCCTTTGACCTTCTTCCAGTAAACTTGCATGTCATGCATGTTCACGAGATGGTCGCATACCATTATGAGTTCCTTGTGTTTGACGGGCTTCTTGGCTGAGGTGACGAAGCCATTTCGCTTCCAGGTTGGCAGGTGGCACATGAAACTCAACCTAGCGTAGTTGGAGTCAGTACAAATGACCAACTGCTTGAGGCCGTGTTTCACAGCGGTTTGCAGAACAATGAGAATACCAGCAATTTCGGCATACTGTGAGGATTTTGGCCCAAGTTGAAAACACTGGGGTGTGCAGGGCTGATCCTCAATCCATACCACACCCACACCGGCCTGGAGTTCATGTTTGTGGTGGAAAGAGCAGCCATCAACATAGGCTGTGATCATGTTTTGGCAGGCATTGTCGTCGTGGTAGTGATGCCGAGAGGGTTCAAGTGGAGGGTTGAGCTGCGGAGGTGCTGGAGCAGCGTCCCCCCGAATGCACTCGGTGCAGGCAGCCAGGCCTTGACCCAAGGCGGCTTTGTTGTTTTGAGCATACTTGACATGCACGTCATGACTTTGCAAAGCCAACAACCAATTTGCAATGCGGTAGCTTGTTACATTGCTATGCTTAATTCTTTGGCTGTTGAGGAAAGTGATGGGTTGGTGGCAAGTCTCCATGACGACCTTTTGACCTCCGATGACACACGTGAAGTGCTTAACTGCCCAGACGGTCGCAAGGAGGGCTTTTTCACAGTCAGAATACTTACACTCGTTCAAGAGGAGCATTTTGCTAGCGTAGCCAATTACCCTTTTGTCGTCGTCATATTTTTGATAGAGACCAGCACTGAGGCAGTGCTCAGAGAATCCAACTTCGAGGTGGAACTCTTTATCCGCGTTCGGATAGACCAGACAAGGTGCAGAACAGAGTTTGTCTTTCAAGGTCTGGAAGGCATGGTCTTGTGCTTTGCCCCAGACAAAAGATGTGTCCTTGTGCAGGAGCAAGGTCAGTGGTCTGGCGATGTCGGCATAGTTCTCAATGAACTGCCTTGAATAGTTGACAATGCCAAGGAAGCTCCGAAGCTCAGTCAGCGTGGAGGGTGTCTTGAGATCGCGGACGCCTTGTATGCGACTGGCCTGTGGCTCAATGCCATCTGGACCGACAAGGACGCCCACATAGTCAACTTTCCGGCGGCACCATTGGCCCTTTTCCATGCTGACCTTAGCGCCGGCTGTGGTTAATTGGCCTAAGACGTGATCCAACTCAGCCAAGTGATCAAGAAAGGTGTGACTCCTCATCAAGATGTCATCGACGTAGATAATCGTGCCGCGGGCGGCAGCATCTGGACAAGCCTTATGCAAGAAGATGTTGAACTCAGCGGGTGCATTATTGTACCCAAAGGGACACCGAGTGAAGGTGTATTGTTTGTTTGCAAAAGTGAATGCCAGCTTGTGCTGGTCTTCCTCTTCAACGTGCAGGTTCCAGTAGCCGGACGTCAAGTCCAGCGTACTGTGAAATTGTGCATCCCGGACTTTCGGGAGTTCTTGACCCAGTTGGGTCATGGGCCACCTGGATAAAGGAACCTGTTTGTTTAGTTCGCGATAGTCAATGGTAGGTCTCCACTTGCCGTTAGGTTTCAGCACCGGCCACAGGCATGCACTGTATGTGCTGTTGCATGGCCTGATGATACCTCGTTCCAGTAAGGTGTCGAGAATTTCCTGCACTGGCTCATAGGCGGCAAGCGGGATCTTATATTGCCGCACAAAGGCTGGACGGGAGCCTGGGCGTGTGGGAATTTTCACCGTGTGGACAGTGGCGAGGCCACAGTCAAAGGAGTCTTTGGCGAAAGAGTTCCCATATTTGTAGAAGAGTCTGCGTAGCTGTTCACGCTGTTCATCGGTTTCGAGAGCATCAGCTTCAGCTAGCTTTTGCTGTACCTGTGCCTCAAAACCTGGGAAAGGTTCCACCATGCCATCCGGTGGCTTGGTGGAGATCAAGTGGACATTCTCGGTGTCCAAGGACTGGATTGTGGGACCGGAAGGTCCCTGGTCATCATCTGAGGGAGAACCTTCGATCATGGTGTGAACAATCATATGTTGGGTGTCAGTTAAGTCGACCCTACACACCAGATCTTGACTGACTGGAAGTTGAGTGACAAGAGCGATGGCTTTTGCTGGGCTTGTGAACACAACATTGCCATGTCGATGGTCAGGTTGCAGTTCGGCGGGGATGTCCCCAATCACAGGAACAGTTAACTCGAAGTCATAGAAGTCTGCACTTATGAAGTGGCCTAGAACTTCATTCCTGGGGATCACGACAGCCGTTGTGGTGAGGTTCTGCACCAACAGGTAGGTGGAGCGGGATTGGAGTTCAAGAAGTGGTGTACCTTCAAGAGACAGACCCAAATCAAAGAATGTGGGTGAAGGTTGGAAGTATGTCAGCGTGCCATTAAGTTTTTGGTCTTTCTGCATGTTTAGACGAATTGCGACTTCCGCGGTACGCGCTGGCACGGTGACGGCGTGCTCGGCGATAGCTTGACAAGCGTCAGGTATTGTCTGTCCTGAGCGCATGTGCTTTGGGTCAAAGGTGCAGGCATCTGGAGCCACACTGGCCAAAGACCATAGTGCGTTGTTGATGGTGTCGAGCTGAACGCCCAAACGGACCAACATGTCACAGCCGATGCACACAGAGGATGGCAGATCAGGCACTACCAGCACGTAGTGAACAAAGTGCTTCTTTCCCCAACGCACAGGAATGGCGGCAATGCCCTTGGCAGTAGCCGTTGTTTGGGGAACTGTACCCAAAGGAAATCTGACAGCTTTCTCCACTAATGGGAAGCAGGAGTGATCCTTTTCAAGTTGGGAGAAGAGTTCAAGGCTGATGGCAGATTTTTCTGCCCAGAGGGCCAATGTGACATCCTGAACATGAACACCTTGCACTTCAATGCCGTTTACCACAAGGGGGCGGTATCCTTCAGACTGTGACGGATCCAAAGAGCACAGAAATGTGTCTCGGTTGTGGATGAGCTCAGCAGGTGGCCATGGCTCTGGAGCCTGACTGGTTCCGCCTGATGCTGATTCAAGAGTGGCGTTTTCAAGGGCGGCAGTCTGAGTTGGAAGGCTCATGCACAGAGAATTGCATTGGACTTCCCGTATCCGTTTATCGGAAATGGGCAATGGCTCTCTGACCTGAGCGTAGATTTTAAGGTTCTTGATGTCGATCAAGGCTTCGAACCGTTCTAAGAGGTCCAACCCCAGAAGCACTGGAAATGCGTCTATTCTTGACACATAGACTGGGTGGACAAGATGCAGTGGTCCGATTTTGAATTCAGCAAGTATCACCCGGTCAAGGGGAGTCTTGTTTTGGGTGAAGCCGCTCACGCTAACTTCACACTGGTTCAGTCTGAGATATCTGTTATTCAAGCGACAGGATTTCTGCAGTTGTTCGTACAAGGCACTAGACATGACTGTCAAGTCAGCTGCTGTGTCCACAAGAGCCTCACAGACTAAAGAGTTTTCAAGCATGGTTGTGAGGTACAACTTTCGTCCTGTCCCTTTCCTGGTGAGGTCACATAAGAACTGACGGAAGGGAGGGCTTCCATTCACCGTTAGGATCTCTGCATTGACAGGCGCCATGTCTGACTCTAGTTGAACTGTAAGAACTGTAGCGTCGGCTTCTGATTCGGCAGGCATGACCAGATCCCTGGTTACCATCTCAGCATGTGAATTGGGATCTGTGGATGGAGGTGTCAGAGATGTGACTCGTTCATCATCTATTCCCAAGTACAACTCATTGTCTGAATCTCCAGGATCTGAGCTGTCATTGTTGCCGATGCCAGGGGCCATTGTCACCAAAATGCTCTGGTTAGTTTCAGTTGTGATGGGCAAGCGGGTCTGGGATTGCTTGCGTGCACCCCTTGGTGGATCAGGCGCCTTGCTCTGCCCACAGCTGTCACTGATGTGGGGAGATGCGACGTCCTGATCCGCCGCCAGTCATGCTTGCTTGTTATCCTTTTCCTTGCGCTTTCGGAGCATTTCCTTCACTGTTTCACTCATGAACTCTTTACACAGGGTCTTCATGTCTTGAGATAACACGTTGGATGTCTTACCATGCTCCTGGTTTTCCTTATGTGGTTCACCGTCCTCTGGTGATCTATCACGGCGGTAACGGTATGACCGTTGGCGGCGCCTGTCATCGTGAGACCCATCGCGACGATGATAATCGCTGGACCTCTGATGAGTCCTATCATTGCCAAAGTTTCGTGACCGCGGGCGGTCACGTGCAGGTTGGCGTTCATTTTGGCTAGCGGGGCGGTTTCCGACTCTATACTTACCAGACTGAGAGTCTTTCGGAGAATCAGTGTGCCTGGAGTGAAACCTAGAGTTCTTACCGTGTGTTGGCCGCGATGCTTCCACGGGGGTGAGTGGCATGTGGGAGCTTGGGACGCCTTCAAGTTGTAGTTCCCTCATACGTGACTCATCATCCATGCTCACAATCTGGGGTTCAGCAGATTTACTCTGTGAAGATTTCAGTTTGTTGAAGGCCCTTGTAGCAAGTTCACGCAATTGGAGGCTGTTCAATGTGCGTTCATCTGCAGCAACACCCAGATGAAGGCTTGTGGCTGGGTGTAAATTGCGGACAAAGAGCTGTTTGAATGACTTATCTTCCTCCATTCCTGGCTCATTCTTATTGCCGAAATATGTCTTGCGTAAGCGGTGGTAGTAGCTATGGGGCGTCTCATATTTGGACTGTTTGATAGCCATGGCGGCTGCTAAATCAGGTTCGTTGTCGCTGATATTGGAAAATTCTCGCATCAGGGCTTGAGTCAATGCGTTGTAGTCAGCTTGGACTATGGGAGCTTGTCGTTCGATGAAGCTGTTCACCTCTCGACTGGAGGTGGCTTTCAAGAGGTACACCTTGTCATCCACTCGTGCTTCTGGATGTCTATGAAGGTGGTATTCCAACTGTCTAAGGTACATAGCAGTATCATTTGAGCCACCCACGACCGGGTCGAACCTTGAGATGTTCCTAGCAATTTTGTCTAGGTCTCTGGTGTACATACCCTTTGGGACTGGAGGCTGATAAAGTCGATACGCCTCCTGAGGGTCTGCTCGGGGAATTTGAGGAGACGAAGAGGCTCCTCCCACAGCTGGGGTAGATGTGATTCCATCCACTGTGGTATAGAATGTGTTTGAGCCATAAGGAGGTGTTCTGTCCTCCTGGCCTGTGTTGGCCGACGTCGCAGCAGGGAGAACATGCTTCAAGATTTCCTGCTGTCTTCTTCTCTCGGCCCTGGTGTACTCGTACTCTCTTCTGGTGGTGTCAAGCTCCGACTGTGTTGCCTCATGTTTCCTTAGGAGGTCTTCATACTTACATTTAGTTTCTCGAATGGCATCCTTCTGTTGCTGGAGTGCATCGATGTAACCATCGCATGATTCCTTCTCAACATCGTATTTGAATTTCACATCTCTGAGTTCCCTGTCGGTCTCCTGAGCTAGCAGTTGAGACTGATCAAGCTGTTGGGTGAGTTGCGTGACATGGCCTCTGAGCTTCACCATTTCAAGAGCATGGTGGGTGTCTGCCTCTGTTAGCAGAACATGTTCCCTATCCATACGCCTACTCAGCTCTTCAATCTGCCTCTCCTTTTCTGCGATCTGGGCTTTGAGATCAATCACCACCATGGTGGCTCCAGAGAGGGTTTCATCACCCTTCTCTGATTGTTCCGCCTCGAGGTCTTCTTGCAGCAACTCCTTTTCCTTGGTGAGTTGGTCGACCTGGGCTTGCAACTCGTCATTCTCATTGATGAGCTGTCCGACTTGGGTTTGCATCTCCTGTGTTTCTTTAGTGAGCTGTTCAACCTTACCTGTACTCACTTTTACTTGGTCTCGCACCTCGTTTAGTCTACCTTCTGTTGCAAGCTTGTCACTTTGAAGCTTCGTGATGACATCTTGTTGTCTCACGGTCATGTTCTGTGATGCACCAAGCTCGGCTCGAAGGGTCTTGGTCAGTGCAAGCGCAGCGAGTGAGAGACTCGCAAGGAATTTTATCATCGCAGTTTTATCCCTTGCTTTGCTCAAGTCAACCGACTCGCGGAGATCTTCGATTGTATCGAGCAATTGATCTGTCGTGTGATCTTTAATCTTCTCAACATAATTTGGATTGATTGAGTCAGTTAAATCAATCACGAGCTGTTCTATAGTGGTAAGGCCCTGAGCCATTTTGATCTATGGATGGATAGGCACTTTAAGGCTAGGCTTCCTTCACTATTGCTACGTGTGTGCTCTGGCTGTATACACTGGTTGATGAGGAGGTGTACACATGCAACACGTGTGAGCTACAATACTTTCAGAATGGTTATTGAACCCTAGTTAAGAAATAACTGTGAAAGTACAGTTCAGAGGGCATGCAACATGCACGCATTCAACAGGTTGTTAATGCAGACAGCTAATTACTGAAGTAGCATTCTGCAGGGTTAATCCAATGCATCAATTTAGTCAATGTAATTAGTGACAGGGGACATGCATTCAAGTTATCACTATCTGGGCTAATGGCTAATCAGGGTGTTAGCAAGCCTCTTCTCTCAAGCAACAATAGCTCCTGTAATGCTACTGCTAAAGTTAGCAGGCCTTGAGCAATGCTAATGAGTTGACAGTAAGCCAATTGATTCAAACATTCAACACACACAGCTAGTGTTAGGCTAAGGCAGTCGGCACAGCTATGCAAAGGGCTGTTAGCGACACTAGTTCTGTGAATACTGCTAGTGGTACGAGCTAGTAGCTTAGCTGAGGTAAGCATGCATCAGGCGACAAAGGTGCTAGAAATCCCTATTTGTTAGGTGAGCACGGCCTGTGTTACGCTAAAGGCTATGAGCTTAGCTAAGGTAAGCAAAAGCTAGGCTAGTTTGAGCTAGGCTAGGAGGCTAGGCTAGGCTAGGCTAGGTCAAGCTAGGTCAGGCTAGGTTAGGCTAGGCTAGGCTAGGAGAGCATTAGCACACCTTGCTTATTGTGGGGAGGCTACAGTAGTTAGCTTAGTAAGCTGGAGCAATGCTTGGGCGTTGCTGGTGAGCCACTCCAACCAAACCACCACACAATAAATTGTCTGCCTAATTGTCTGATTAATTTATTCGGGTGAATGTACACTGCATTCACAATCTTGTGTCAAGCGTACAAGCAAGAAACACACAATTTCGCCACTCAGGTGGGCTTATAAGACACACGCCAACAGTTACACGTTCCTCCGCGGCTGGAGGTTGGCGCTGTAACGTGAGTGGTCTACTGCAACGTCACCACGGTGACCTGGATACACCGGAAGTGGAATACTCGCAGCTATGGCTCGGCGGCCAGCAAGAGAAAAGCTACACACAATAAATTGACCTTATGGCACTATGGCTCACAATGGTGATTGTGCGGCACAATCGACCCGACGTTAGCTTCGTCTATTCAAGCGTTAATCAAGAGGGTCTTTAACAGCTTACAGCACAGCTTGAGAAGTTAGTTCGGCTACGAGCGCGACTAAAGGTTAGCTGGCAAGCTAAGGGTAAACAGTAGTTCTCCAGCTGAGTCTGCATGCAACAAGTTAACAAACTCGCTCAATTGCTCACTAAGAGCGGAGATTTACCCACACGTTCCGATCTGCGGCCCAGCAGAGACGATAAAAGGGGGCTAAACTTTTACCACCACGGAACTTTACACAATGCGATCGCTTGGCTAAATCTACAGGCACGTCCGTATAGATCAGCACTTCAAAACAACAGTCTAGACACAATGAGCCTGTAGTAACTTTCTGAGTACTACTCAAAAGCACTATTATCGGCTAAGGTGCGATACACGCACAATCAGGCGTAAATGCCTCAATCTACAGTACAAAGGCGGATGCCGCTCAATACTGCAACATTAATATTAATGCACACAACTAAGCCGCTATTTAACCAGGCAATAGTTACAGTTTCAAGCACTTCCTAAGCGTCTTCTGACGGCACAAACATCAACAATCAGTACTTCCAGTTCACAAGCACATGAGCCACATATACAGTATATCTCCTGCTATTGCACATGAACACTGAATATTGAGTTGATTGTATGGGCAATTCAAG
>NW_027278725.1:50000-102500 GCF_046629955.1 Centroberyx affinis | reverse complement strand
CTGCGCCACTCTGCTTTCAAACACCCCAGATGGGACTTGAACCCACAATCCCTGGCTTAGGAGGCCAGTGCCTTATCCATTAGGCCACTGGGGCTACACCCACGGCCGGCTGCGGTGTCACGACGTAGACCCAGCACGGTAACGGCCGTTCTCAGCTAAAACACTTGCTAATACATGCTGCTGTGGTGTCCAAGCCATGTCAATGTCGACATGGGTTGATTACTCATGTGATGAGAGTAGAACGAAGGCATGGACGTAGGAGTCGTGGACATGATGGAGGCTTTCTGCTTGGAAAAGCTAAGAATTTAGCAGAGGATGGTTTCGATCCATCGACCTCTGGGTTATGGGCCCAGCACGCTTCCGCTGCGCCACTCTGCTTTCAGTCAGCCAAAACGGGACTTGAACCCACAATCTCTGGCTCCTCATCCATTAGGCCACTGGGACTACACCCACAGCCGGCTGCGGTGTAACGAGATAGAAGCAGCATGGCAACTGGCGTTCTCAGTCAAAACTCTTGCTAATACATGTTGAGGTGTCAGCTCCTTTATTGGACTTTGCAAGCAGCCTCTCTGTCCTGTGGTTTGACGTTTTCCTGCCATAACCTTGTAGGTATTGCTAGAAGGATTGAGCACAGAGGGGCAAAGTTAACCAGAAGCCATATGGGGCTACACCCACAGTTGGCTGCAGTGTGGGTCTAGACGATGTGTCTGAAAGCTTATGCAGACAAAGGCGTTCAGTGCTTTCATTACCCAAATACTCATGCATGTCCCGCGGGAACCTCTGTTGTGAACACTGGCTTCTATTTCTCATTATGTATGATGGAGAAGGCAGACATTTCCATGATCCCAACAGTGCCGTGCTTAGCATGATTTTAGCGCTCAGCACGTCAAACATCAGGAGTTTAAAACTAATTACAGCACATAGAAAGCTCTGTTATTAGACTTGCAAACAGCCTCTGTCTCCTGTGTTTTGACATTTTCCTGCTGCAAAGTAGAAGAGAAGCCATATGGCAGTGGTGGGATTTGAACCCACGCCTCCAGAGAGACTGGAGCCTAAATCCAGCGCCTTAGACCACTCGGCCACACTAACAGCTGCTCTGCTTTGTTTTCCGCTATGATGCTTGGGAAGCAGCTATGAAAGCTTATGATGATGATGATGTGTCTGAAAGCTTCCCCTGACATGAGGCTTTCTTAGTTCTCTCTCTCTCCTGTAAGGTCACACCAGTTGAGTTCTTTTAAGAGTTCTTGTAAGACAAAAATTAGAAAGCAGATGAGTGTTTTTAAAAACCGGCCAGTAGCTAATACATTCATTTTTGAATGGTGCCCTGGTGGCTGAGCAGTCCAGCCATTCTCACTATTTTACCACTAAAGGACTTCTACCAGTGTAGCTAGTAGAGTAGTCAAACTTCTGACCATAGCCTGGAGGCCAATGTTAATTTCCCTCCCTTTTGGATGGCCTATAAATATCTCCATTACATAACAAGCATTTAGACATACTGTACTTTCTCAGCTGTCAAATAGAAAGAGGAAGAGTGCGTGTATGTATGACTTTTGGTTGACTTAGGCCCATGACACGTCCAGGAGACTCAGCAGTTAAGTTCCAGCCAAATGCAGTTCTTTCAAATCTCTCTTCCCCGGTTGAAATTTTCAATTCTGTTGAATCTTTGTGAGAATTCACCATCTCACTGGAATACAGAGCTGCTAAGCTCCGCTGTCAGGCATCCAACAAACATCTACTGGCATGACATAACAACTGCAAAAGCAAAGCAAGCCGACCCGACAGCAATCTGTTCTCATCTATATCTCTTTTTTTTTTCTTTTTTTTTTGTACCAAAAGAGATTTTGTCTGGCTGTTTAGGTTTATGCTTTTGCCTCAAAAACCCAAGCGTTCTGTCCCGAATCGATTTGGATCTGAGCTCTAAAATATGAAATTGCCTTTGGTGCCTAATGGTTTGGGTCTCTGCTATTAACAAATTACATAAAAGACCTCTGCTAGTCTGCTGGCTGCTCTGCTGCTGATTGGCTCTATTTTGTTTGTGTGTGTGTGTGTGTGTGTGTCTGTGTCTTTTTCTGTGTACATTGTGTATTTGCATCTGCATTTGTGCATATATGCATTTACATGTGTATGTGCATGTCTGTGTGTGTGTGTGTGTGTGTGTGTGTGTACATACATATACGCAAAGATGCTACTTGTATGTGTGTGTATGCGTGTGTGTGTGTGTGTGTGTGTGTGCATGTTTGTATAGGTAAATGTGTTGTAATGTGTGTGTGTCTGTGTGTCTGTGTACATTTGTGTATTTGAATGCATTTGTGCATGTATGCATTTACATATGTATGTGCATGTGTTTGTGCATGTATGTGTGTGTGTGTGTACATGCACATACACAAAGATGCTAGATATCTGTGTGTGTGTGTGTGTGTGTGTGTGTGTGTGTGTGAATCTCCACTGGCATACAATGATGAAATCCACCTTGGTGCTTCTGAAACAGCCAGATGTTGTGATAGGCCGACTCCTCCCACATTTTCTGTTGCCTCTGTTCCACTGTGTGTGTGTGTGTGTGTGTGTGTGTGTGTGTCTAATCGTGATGCCCTGCACCCATCAGAGGCCCCCGGCACCATTCTGGTCCCGAGACACACCTTAAGAAGCTCCAGTTCAGAGGATAATTGGCAGGTATGACATCGGACGGAACAGCAGGAGCTAAACCTCATCTCTCTCCCTCCCTTCACACAGGGAAGCTTCCCACACCAAAAAAATGAAAAGGAAAGGAAAAATAAAAGGTTATTATTCTGTCTGACTCTGGTTCACTCTCAGTCTATGAAAATGCCTGCCACTCACACACGTATACAGTAGGAAAAGGGGAAAATGCTCTCTCTCTCTTCTCTTTCTCTCTCTCTCTCTCCCCGAATACACAAGTTATTAATTCTCTGTCTCCCTCCCTCCCTCCCTCCGTCCCTCTATTCATTCCCTGAATACACACATTATTAATTAGACAGAGACCCAGGTGGTGGCGGCGGAGGCGGCGCAGGGGCCCCGGCACGCAGCTCGCTCCCAGGGCCCCCCGGTCCTCGGCGTGCAGCTCGCTCCGGGGGCCCGCCACGCCGACCCCGAGCAGACGAAATCTCATCTCCTCCGATTGTTTTATTTTAATTTGCTCTTAATTGAATCTAAGTATATGTCTCGAGCCCCGGTGGTTTCCGTGTGGGTGTGTGTGTGTGTGTGTGTGTGTGGATGTGTGTGTGTGGGGTTTTTTATAGACGCAGAAAGAACCGGATCAAGCCAGAACGCTTTACCCTCATTGCGACGTCTCTCTTTCGTTTTCATTTTAGAAAGGAACTTTATTTTTTTGTTATTCTCTGCGAGCGAGAGAGTTGGAGAAATGAGATTTAAGCTCACACTGTGCCATCAAACATTGTGTCAATTACTTCTCCCAAACGGGGGGCTTCTTAAAGGTGCAATTCGCAACTTATTTTGACACCTGCATCTCAGGTGGAGAGGGGAAATAAGCATTCTGACAGTTTCCAAAAACCCATCATACCTCCAAATGCAGATGGAGCTTCAGTATTTACCAAGATTACAGATGTAAACAAACCTTCCGCAGCTTCAAAATACATGTGAAACTCATTGAGGCGTTGCATTCTGCCAGTCCTCATATCAAAAACTCTGTGTGTGTGTGTGTGTGTGTGTGTGTGTGTGTGTGTGAAGCCCTATAGTTTCCAGGCAGGACATGGTCTCTTTTCTTCTCACGAAAGAATCTGGAGGTCAAAAACCAAGGACATACACATACACACACACACACACACACACACACACACAACACCTGTCAAATCTCTCTGTGCCTCATCAATATCTCTTTAGTCGGTCGAATGAGTTAGAGGGAACCAGTAACATTGATTAGAGACACACACACACACACACAGGCACGTACACACACACACACACACACACACACACACACACACATACTGTAGTGTGCAGCCAAAATGCTTTCACTCTAAATGACTCCCACTTTACATTTGGCATTTCTTCACTAGTTATGTGTGGGTGAGGAAAAAAAAAAAAACTCCACAGAATCATTTCAAGTGTTTTTTTTTGTTTTTTTTTATTAATTATGATTTAGTCTCCATCTTTGCTGCTGTGGTGTTTCTGCACTGCTCTTCCCGGAGATCACCTGTCAATCAAACAGTGTGTCCCAGGATTGTTTTTTTTTTTCCCAGGAAAGATCTACCAGACTAGCAGTGTTTAGAACATCACATGGAAAAGCTTTCATGAACTGGATATAGGTTGAATCCCTATTGTGTCATATAATCGGTGACAGAGAGTAGCAAAACTGACATTTAATTATATGCAAATGTCATGGGATATTACTCTTTTTCTCATTTCCTTCATATCATCTGTAATTTACTTCAATCTCTGGTTGGTTTAGTGCAAATATTCTAAAAAAGCAAAGCACTGTCACTAGTTAAAATATGCGTGTTGGCAAATACAGAGTTGATGTGGCTTATTAACCTCGGAGGTGTTTGTGTACTGACACTGCGGCTGGATTTTCATGGTCAATCTTGCCACGGCTGTCAGGCTAATTTTTACGGCCCCGGTGTTCGGGAAGTAATTCATTTAGCGAGGTGGCCTCCAACAGGTTTTAAGAGGTGCTGCTGCTTTTGTCGGAGAGAGTCTGGTGGTTTATGGAGCCGCGTCTGCTGTTTAAAATGGGTCACTGGGGGAGGGAAAGAGAGAGAGAGAGAGAGAGAGAGAGAGAAAGGCAGAGAGGGTGGAGGAGAGAGACAGGAACAAATTGCAACAAATTGTTCCACAAATGCCTCAGTGAAATCTCTCTTTCTGTCTGTCTTTCTTTTTATTCTTTCCTTCTTTCTTGCTTTCTGACATGCAAACACACCCAGTTTTATGGTTTGTGACCACCTGCGTGTGTGTGTGTGTGCGTGTGCCCCATAACCTGCTGCCTCTCAGCCAGTATTGCAGAAGTAAAGGTCTGCACATTTAGGATTCATGGAGGAATGCCACTAGCACAGACTTTACTAAGCCAGCGGCGGAGTATTTGATGTGTGTGTGTGTGTGTGTGTGTGTGTGTCCCCATGGTAACCACGTGCAGGAATGGTACGCTTTGCCACCTGACTGTGTTGAGGCATGCCATCTGGCACGGCAGCACAAAACCTGTGTGTGTGTGTGTGTGTGTGTGTATGTTTGACAAAGAGAGAGTAGGAGAGAGTGCGTGTGCATTTTTGCCCATATATCATTCATGTGTATGGGACAGAGAGAGAGAGAGATGTTGCGTTATGGGCAGCAACTGTGTCACATATGGCTCCTGAGATATTACCAGAGGAAGAGAGAGAGAGAGAGAGAGAGAGAGAGAGAGAGAGAATTAGTAATAAGGTATTATCCATTGACCTTGCACAGTGGCACCAGGAGGCAAAGCAACAGTGGTATTTAGGCCCTCAACAGTACCAAGGGGGCAGCCATTTAGTGTGCGTGTGTGTGTGTGTGTGTGTGTGTGTGTGTGTGTGTGTGTGTGTGTGTGTGTGTGTGTGTGTACATGTGGGAGTGTGTGCGCGTGCGTGCCTGTGTGTTCACCCATCTGCTGTGTCCGCCCCAGGGACAGTGGTGGCACTGTATGCTAACCAATTTGGATAGACACACACACACACACACACACACACACACACACACACACACATAGAGATAGAAGCATAGAGAGATGAATACTAATTATACATAGAGACAAATTTACAGACTGTATCTATGTATCTGTATATAGTATCAAAAATTATGTTTGAATAAAAAAAAGACTCCAACTACTATTGACAACTGTTGACCTCTGACCTCTGAACAAACAACTGTTTTCATTTTCATTTTCATCCATTATCAGAATCATATTATTCCTGTGTCTTCATATTTCTTCTTGGCATATTTCTGCTCTATAAAGACACTGTCAGTTTATTGTTTTGAGAGTTCTGGCAATTTTTTTCCATTGTGGCCAGTTGATGTGTGTCTCCAATTAAAGCAGCTGGCTGTCACACTGACAATAACAAAAATACTAATTACTCAAAATACCACCCTGTTAAATGTGTAGAATTTTAACATCAACACATCAATAATAATGAGACATTAGTATAATTAGTGTAAACAAACAAGACCGTTGATGAGAAGATTGGCAGCCTGTACCTGCCTCTACACCTCTCTCACACACACACACACACACACACACATACACACAACTTTGCACTTCCACTATTCTAATTACATAGTTTCATTATTATTGACATTTGCCTACCTGGTCTGAATACATATTGGCTGTTATCAGGAGCTAGTATCGTCTCTTTTCCTTCTTCTTGCTCTTCAGAACAAGCAGAGCAACATCCTCCTCCATCCTCTATGTAAAAGAAGCAACGGGCTTTATGGGAAATGTAGTTTTAATTTACAGAAACACTACCAATCTACAACCCAAAACTGTCAGACTTAGCCACATCACTTAAAATTATTTATGTTTTAGCTTGACAGCTGCTACAAGTTCTCATTTTCTCACTTTTGAGATGATGCTAGTCGCTGCTATCACTCAACAAAGTGTTAGCATGGAGCACCAGAGCCAATCTACTGGGGAACCATGGGTAGTTTTGTTGTCTGTGTTCTCAAGTAAGTTGACCAACAGGCCAATCTCCCAGAAACTTGGTATATTCCTTCTGTGTGGGCTGTTTTTTTTTTTTTCTGTCAATTCAGATATTGTCACTTTCATTTATGACCGTCCCGTGACCGTCAGCTGATCCAAACAAACACCAATCATGTTTGATGATTGAAGCTGCCAACTCCTCATTCTTCCCTGTGGTTCCTCCTGTTCTCGCACACAAAAAAAATTCTACATAGCTCAGTATTTGCTCTGACGAGAAGTAGACCCTGTCGTTTGTGGTGCTTTACTGTCTCGCGCTGAAGATGTCTTGCTTGGAGCCTTGGGAAGAATCCTAGGAGGCAGAAGAGGTTGTTTTGGATACTCAAATGAAAATGGATATAGAGCTTGGAAGCTTGAAGAGCTTTGTTACAGCACCAGTACCACCAACTACGACTTCCTCTTCTCAAAATGATTTTTTTCACATGCAAATCACATAACTGCGTCACTAAGAATGCTGGGAACTGTAGTCCCCCTGTCCCATCTAAGGTCCCCTTCTTCCCTCTTGCCGCTGCAATTTCACCTAAACTGAGTATTAATGTTTAGATTTGTTCTTTGCTATTATGTTGCAAACTACATATTTACATCTAAAATCAAAATGTATTACTAAATATGAATCATTAGTAGGTGGTTGGCTGGGCTTCATTTTTAAAGAGTACCGTATTTCCTCTAATATTGGCCCGGGCCTTTATTTACCTCAACTGCAGAGGGTACCAGGCCTTTATTGGAAGCAGGCTTATATTAGAGACAGGCCTTTATTTCTAATTCCCTCTGTTTGATAAGTATATTTGCTCATATTTTAGTACGAAGCCTCCTTGTTTTCTGATCTGCTTCTGTTGGGGTTCGTTAGGTAGCCGTTTTTTTGTTACTGCAATGCATTACCGATAATTACGGTAATCGACGGCATGCTCCAGAGACTTCCGCCGGCCGAGCCGTCTTGTGGCATACTGCCATCTTGTGGCACTTGTTACTACAAACTACAGTTACATTATATCACAGGCACCAGGAGTTTACCGGTATCCACTGTTGTTTTTTCCTTTGTTTATTTCCCCGGCCTGTATTTGGGGCCGGCCTTTATTTGTTCACGTCGACCACGGCCCCGGCCATTATCGGAGACAAAGCTTTTAATTGGCCACTATTAGAGGAAATACGGTAACTAAACTCCAAACGCAAATTTGTGGTGAAGCCTGACACCTAATGGGTCAGGTGAAAACTAGGGTACTGAACTGACCATCTGCTATTGGCTGGTCTTTTGTACCAGTTGATGTCACCTTCTATAGAGTACAACAGGTTGTGACATCACCTGGCACCAAAGATCAGCCAAGTTCAGTACCCTACTTTTCACCATTAGCTGTCAGGCTTGGGTTTGGAGTTTGGATACTCTTTAATATCAGGTTATGTTTGTTATGGAGGCTTCATTCACTCCATGCTGAAACTTTAGCATGCTGCTTGGCTTCACACAGGGAGCACAGAGAGCTGAACCTGTACAGCCAAATACTACCATTCGTACAATAATGGTTTTATCTTCATAACAAAAGTGTTCCTGACTGCAATGACTTGCATATTACAGACTTGGAAATGCACATCACTTGAACTTGAACTTGAATCACTTGAACTGAAAAGAAAGCTACAAACCCTCTTGAGGCTGTGAATTCCCGTTGACCTTCGTTGGCGATGTTAAGACAAACAAAGCCTTGGTGACAGCAAGAGGCACATGGATTAGATGAGGTGTCCTTCATTGCACCCATGAAAAAGGTAAACTTGTATATTTTTTGGATTCTCAGTGCATTGGGTGGCATCATGGCGGCTCAGTGTGCTCTTAGTGTCGTGGGTCTGAGTCCAAACTTTGTTGCAGGTAACTTCCTCGTCTTTCTGGCTGCTCAACACTTAATGGTGAAAAGCAGAAATGCCCCCAAACCACAACAAACCCTGACTCTCTCTGGTGTCAGCAGACTGCAAAACAACTGACTGACTGACTGGCTGTAACACACACACACACACACACACACACACACAGGAACACACACACAGAGCACAGATTGACTGAGTTTATCCAACAACACACACAGACCCCCCTATAAAAGCCGAGGGAATGCATATGTCAGCTTTGATAAAGACTTAAAATACCGTGGGTGAACCACTATGGATTTACTTATCACATTAACATGCAGAAGACACACACACACATACACAGAGAGATAAACAGGGAGAACACACATGTTTAATTCATAGCCTTAACTGAGTGGGACTTATCTCGTCTGGTTTGTGGGTTGATAATACACACACACACATGCACAGACACACACACACATATGTGCAAAGATTGTCTCGCTCTCTCTAACACACACATACAAAAATCACAGACAAACAGACAAATGTGCTCACACACATCCATAAACACACACAGAGATATTCGAATGCAATCAGACTGCACACTGAACACAGATCCAAGGTCTTGCAGTCCTCAGAGAGCTGTGATAAGGTTGCTGTGAGACAAAGAGAAAATGTCAGATAATGATTTAACTTTCACTAGAGGGGTAGTAGATTTGATTTACACTGTCAAAACGCCACGGTCGCTAATATGACACAGATAAGGACAGAAGCAGAGCCACAGACGATGTGCTATGGGGACCATGTTGCTGTCGCTATGCTCTACAACTATATTTGCAATCTATGTAAGATTAATACCTGGAAAGAGTTATATGCTTCTCGGCATGGTGATGTCACATGTTGCGGGCCATCATTTTTGCTCTTTCTACTAGCAATTCTAGGGAAAAACATGTAGGAGATAAAATGGTAAGAAGTACGGTATGTGGAAGAGGATTAGGGCCACTGAATTTATTTGAGTTTTGAGATTCTGAATTTTAAGGCAGAATTCAAATACATTTTTCACATGTGCTCTTTAATCTCAGAATTCTGACAGAATGTCTGGCTTTATGCTCAGGATCTCAGAATTCTGACTTTGAGTTCTGAGACTAATCTGGAATTCTGACTTGTGAGAACTTGTGTCAGAATTGTGAGATCAATGTGCACTTTAATCTCAAAATTCTGACAGAATATCCCACTTCTCAGTCAGATTTCTGAGATTAAGCTCAGAATTCGTAGACATTTTTCACATGTGACCCTAATCCTCTTCCTTAGAACTGTCACTGATTAAGAAATAATTTAGTGTATGTGGGGAGTGAATGGAGGCATTCCTCTTGGTGACTCTTGCTATGAAAAGCCTAGGTGTTATATCTGTTGAGGGAGCAGTAGGTACAACTATCATTATAATAATATGAATCATCATCACCATATTAATTCCTATAGCACTTTTTTAAAAAACATACAGTTACAATGCACTTTACAAAGGATTTAAAAAGAAAAATCAAGGGCAAAAGCAACAAAAACAAGGTAAGAAATATAAAAGTGAGGCGAAAGTCATTAAAGGGAGGTCGAAAACAATAAAAGGTCTATAAACATGAGTTTTCAGAAGCCTAAGCTCCTCAGACAGATTGTTCCGGAGTCTAGGAGCGCTGATGGCAAAGACCTGATCGCTTCTTGATTGTTGAAGTGCCATTAAGGAAGGCACTTCGCCCCCAGCTGCCCCAGAAGAGTGAATGAGAATGTGAAGCAGGTTGTGGCTGAAACAAAGATTTTAAGCCATATCTTGGATAAAGATAAAAAAAACACCAAAATGCCTAAAAACATGGAAAATGTGAAACAAAACTAAAGTCTTCCTCCAATAACCTCATCAATCATTTGAATATTTCCTCTGGCTCTTGCAAGGAAATCACTGGCTTAGTACAATGGTTCTCAACGTGGGGTCCGGGGACCACCAGGGGTCCTTGAGGGGGTTCCACGGGGTCCACTGTTATCTCTCTACCTACAACACAGATAGTCATGGAATTCTGGACAAAATCACATCTAACAATAAAAATATTCTCAGATTTGGGTCCGAGAGACAAAATCTCATCAAATGGGGGTCTGTGGCCCTAATGTGGACTAAATTCGGGGTCCTTGATATGAAAAAGGTTGAGAATCACTGGCTTAATAGGCAAAACTGGAGTCCCGACTAATTCTTACCACAATTCCCCTGCCATACAGGTGAACATTACTATGATTGGAATTATTGGGGCACTAAGGTCATGGCAGGTGAGCCTTTAACGTGAGAGCATCTGCCAGTGACAGCAGCTTACAAATGCGTCTGATTGGCTGTCAAAGTGTCACCGATGCTCATTAAAGATTTTATTTGTCGACTTGAATTCCAGTCAGAGCGCCGAGTTCTCGCGGGGAGAATGTGTTGATAAAAGTTTGGGATATTGCAATGTGTGTGTGTGTGTGTGTGTGTGTGTGTGTGTGCGAGCAGACATCGGCATCATCTCTCCAGCACGCTCACATCACAGAGCGTCTTCCCTCACCTCCGCCACCCCCGCAGAGCAGCGGAAATGGAACCTGCCGCTTGGGTTTCCCCATTGATTTTTCAATTTGGACCAAGTGCCAAAGATACAGACTGTAGGGCAGACACGGGGAAAACAAAACAAAGAATAGGCTAATCAGCAATTCCACTGCCAGGAGAACGAATTAGAAATCAGCCGTTGCCCTCGGTTGGCACAGTGTGGACACTGTTTGCAAGCAAATAACACTTTTTCCCCTAGAAAATGGGAAAATGATTTAAGGTGATTATAATGTGATACATACAAGTGGGCAGAAAGTCAGGATTTATCGACTAATTGAACAGTCCTGTTTACTAGAAACCTGCAAACTTGCTTCTTCCACATTACTGTCCTGCTGCCAACACATGCAATTATGTAAAATGACTTTAAGATCTAGTGCTTACCAAAGAAAACCAACACATATTTGCATGTTTAATCTGATTTCTGATATCTACTTTTAATAGAGCAACACCACCCACTGTAATACAGTTTATATGTATGAGCAAGAACCTCAGTTACTATTATGCGAACACAGTATCAAAGCCCTTTAGGAGACTCCAAACTTCAATATTCTAGGGTTTGAGAAAACAAGAGCTGATTTTTCCACTGATACAAATGTATTTTTGATATTTTGCTATGCATTTTGCAATGTGATGTATTTCCCGTTGAAACAGCATATTTGGGTGGGACATAATGTGGAGAGGGCCATTCAAAAGTGTAAACCAATGGGATATTAGTTAGGGACAGAAAGGTCGTTGGTTGGTGGTTTTATTGGTTGGAATTTTTTGCCTCCTGGTACATGATGAAGTCACCACTAAAGATTTTCCGTTTTCAAGGAAGTAAAAGTAATGAGACTGTGATATAAAAATACAATAACATATTTTTTTGGTCTTTCTTTTTTGTCATAAATTGTCAAATAGGTGTAGAATGAGTTACAATGGCAAAAGTCATTTTTAATTTCAGTGTGACTTTAAAGTCTAAGTTTACATGCTACCAATTACTTCACAATGGAAGAAGCTGAACTATAGCAAACCTTCCATCAAGAGAAAGTGCAAAATCTGTTTCTGCTCTGCTAACGTTCTTGTATATATAATGTCCATGTATGTACAGTAGTTTTGCTTGTAATGTCCATCACTCCTACATTTTCACTCCAGAGACTGTGTGGACCCAAACCAAACCAATTCAGCTTCTTCACAGAAAACAATTAGAGGGAATACCATCTTTCTGTTGTATGCAAACTAAAGAAATAAAAGGTTTTTGGTAACATCTATGATTTTAAAGTCAAAAGTGATTGGGAGTTGCAGTGGCATATGCTTCAAAATTAGGAAAATAAAGTAATAAACTACTAAAAACACCATCCAGCAACCTTTCAACCAACTTCTCCTAATAAGTTCTTAAAAACGAATAGTATCCATCCACCGAAAGCGAGTCCATGCTCTATATCTAGACTTACTTCGTCTCCCTTTATAACTGACTTCATATTGCCAGTGACTAGACTTTGCTGCGGTACTCCCAACAGCTGCTGATGTGTGTGTTTTTTTTTTGTTTTTTTTAGATTTGACACCATTGCTCTCTTGTGGCTGCTCCTTCTAACTGCGCCTGGCGGAGCGACAGGTATGTGGAGTCGGAGGGAGGGAGGGAGAGAGAGAGAGAGAGAGAGGCTCGCGTCCCTGTGAGCTTGTATACAGCTGCACAGAACAAAGCCTATGGATCATCCCCATTTCAATGGGCTCAGGCAAGCGAGCTGAACCGACAGCGCCACAGCCAATCTCGCCCCGCTTTCTCGCTTAATTCAAATGGAAGATTTGATGCTCTCTCTCTCTCTCTCTCTCTCTCTCCTTCTCTTTCTTTCTTTTTCAATTCCCCCCCCCCCCTCCCCTCTCCTCTCCTTTCTCTCCCAATTTCTTTCCTCTCCCCCCTGTCTTCTCCCTCACTCTTAGCATGTCTGGCTGCACACACACACACACACACACGGACCAAGAAAGCCCCTCGCGGATGCCAATACTGCTCAGCAGAATGCCGGCTTTACACACACACACACACACACGCACACACATATGCACACACACACACACACACACACACCGCTGGCTCAGGATGCCATCTTATTGGATTGGACTGGTATTGTTTGATCAAATGCCTCTGGGGGGGGGGGGGGAGAGAAGGACAGGGCAAATCTGAGAAATCATTTTCAGAGAGAGAGAGAGAGAGAGAGAGAGAGAGAGATGGTGGGCATCAAGCAAGGGAGGAGTGGAGAGAGAGGTGGATGGAGGAAAACACAGAGGGAGGGAGGGGTAGGTAGGGGTTGATGGCGATGGAAAAGGAGAGATGAAGGGAGGAGAGAGAGAAGAGAAAGAAAGAGGGAGGGAGGGAGGCTGGGACGGTTGAAAGGAGGGATAGAGGGAAGGGAAGGAGAGAAGGGAGGGAGGGGATGAGAGACTGAGGGAGGGTGAGAAAGAAAGAAGGAGAGATAGGTAAAGAGGGAGAGAGGGAGGGAGGGATGAAGGAGTGGAGAGATAGCGGGACAGGGAGATGAAGGGAGGCATAGAGGAAGAAAGGGAGGGAATGAGGGAGGAGAGAGTGACAGGAGGGAGGAATAGAGAGCGGGAGAGAAAGAGAGTACTAGGCAGAGTAAGAGAGAGACAGAGAGATCAAGGGAGGGATACGGCAAGGAAAGGAGAGAGAGATGGGTTAAGGAGAGGGAGGGAGAGAAGGAGGTAAAAAAAAAGAGAGAGAGAGAGAGAGAGAGAGAGACCTGCAGCAGTGAATGTGGTATTGATAGTTTATTATGCTCACATTCCCTCCACTAGAAAAGCTGCTTTATTGTCAGAAACACTAGCAGTATACACTAGTAGAGTAGAACAGAATAGAATAGAACATAGAAGAATACAATAGAACAGAACAGAAAAGAATAGAACAGAACAGAACAGAACAGAACATAATAGAATAGTATAGAATAGGACAGAACATGAATAGAATAGAACAGACAAGAATCGACTAGACTAAAATAGAATAGAATAGCAACTTTTAATTACAGAACAGAACAGAATAAACTAGAACAGAACACAATAGAACATAACATAATACAACAGAACAGAATAGAACAAAACATAATACAACAGAATAGAACAGAATAGAACAGAACATAATACAACAGAACAGAATAGAATAGAACAGAAAGTAATACAACAGAATAGAATAGTATAGAACAGAACAGGACAGAACATGAATAGAACAGAACAGAACAGAACAGAACAGAACAGAACAGACTACAATAGAATAGAAAGCTAGAAGAGCAAATTTTCATTACAGAACAGAGTAGGACAGAATAAAATAGTACAGAACATAATACAACATAGTAGAATACAACAGAACATAATAGAATATAACAGAACGTAATACAACAGAAAAGAACAGAATAGAATAGAGAAAAGCTGTTGATTCCCACTGACTCCCTGTGTATGTTGGTCATGTCATGGTTTAGCTTGGACACACTATAGGATCATTAAACATTTTCTGCATAAAGAGTAGATGGTGTCAGTTGACAGTCAGACAGCTGACAGTCAGACAGGAGATACAAGCTTTCTACTGAACCCAGATCATTGTTAGCATGTGAAAACATATTAACACAGAGGTCAGAGTTATATTTTTTAATTTCCTTACTTGAATTGAAAGTTTATGGGGTTCCATGACCTTAAAATCAAAGATCTCTATTCACATGCTGTAATTTTCTCAGGTTAGAGCCTTGGCTTTTTGATTCTTGACTTTCATTGGAGTCATTTATAGCCACAAATATTTGTTTATTGGTCTAAGGTCACGGGGAGAAAGTTGTTGTTATCGGCTGGATTTCCACTTTAAGTCGATTTTGGGTGTCTGTGCCCTTTCTATTAACTTCCCAAACTCTTCCCCACACAAGATTGTGGAGAAGGCCAAAGGCAATTTCCCTGCTCCTCTTCACCTAAAAAATCTCTTTATTTCCACCTCTATCCTCCATCACCAAAATCACTCCTTTGATTGCCTTCTCTCTTCCCTCATCTTTCCTCATTGCCAAGTAACGGCACACCAAATAGGCAGCCTTGTCAAAAATGCTTCAGTCTCTCTCTCTATGGCTGGGTTTCCATCCAAGTCTTTTTTCTTTTTGAGTTATGATATGTCGAATTAGAAAAGCTGAATGGAAATGCCAAATTTCCTTAATGTTGCAAAACGTTTGATTTGATGCATTTAGCCTCAGTGCTTTGTTGCTAAAGACATTATCTGATAAATAGCGATGGAAATGCATTTTTCAAATAAATAATAACATATGATGTTTATCTGTAGAATATCTGTCCATCAAAACATTCCCTCCATAATGACCAATGGAAACACATTTGATGCATAAGCTTGGCTTGATTGGCCAACCATGCACAACAGTTCAAAAGTGGCTGACTGTCATACCTGCTGTTGCTCCTATGTATAAGAAGCCATGGTCATATGGTCTTTAGACAGATGTAATATGGTCAACATTAGCTGACAGTAAGTGAGGGATAATGCTTTGTTTTGTGTTGGGTCTTGATTCACCCTGTCAGGGCTTATTTTGGAATATTGACCAGCTCCCTGTACATTATCCCTCTTATTACACGCCTACTTACCGGTGACATTAATCATACTGATTTAAGATGATTTTATTACAAGCTAAAGTAATTTACAAGCTTCCGTCAAAAACATAGTGCGGCAGAACTGTAACTACAGAAACGTCTGTAGCTAGCATCTACGGCTACACTGTAGCAGAATTGTGACCATAGAAACGTCTAGCTAGCATGAACATAAACAAATCTGGTTCAGCCTCTAACCAGCGATCAAAAGTTTTGTGTTCTGAATTAATAAAGTATTGTAAGAACCTTCCATGCTTCTAACATTGGCTAGCCAAGTGTTTGTCTGCAGTAAACAAGGAGAAACATCTTTTTGACACAAGGTGTTGCTAGTTAATTTGATTAGACATTAACCAAATGGAGCAACTTGTTAATTGTAGAGTGATATGATTGTGAAACAGTGGTTAGTTGTTTTATACAGTTGTATAAACAAAGCTATTCATCAAGTAATGGTAATGTGAGACAACAGATGATTTTTGTCTTTTATCCGTCTCCGCCAACAAAAACAGGTTAACTGTTTCCCGACTGCAGGCTAGCTAGCTACTTTGAGGTTAGCACAGACTAATTCAGCTTACTTTCTTCCCAAACGTTCTTCCTCTGATGACCGTTCATAACTAAGGTCAAATGTATCCATGTTTGCACTGTCACTACTAGGTGCGAATGAAGCTAGAGTTTTGTGTAGCCTAATCAAGGTTATATTTGGATCTCCTGTGAAGCGGAGTGATACATATAGTAAATAGTCCCTGATAAAGAACAACAACTAATACTGATAAGACACTTTTGATTTTCTGGTGGTTGTGTTTATTTTTGTGACATTTCAAATGTTTGCTTAAAATTCACTTGACAGCTTATGTCTATGTCAGCAGCACCCCCACCCCCCATCTCTCTCTCTCTCTCTCTCTCTCTCTCTCTCTCTCTCTCTGTGGGTCTCTCGTCCTCTTTTTATTACTGTCTTTCTGTACGTCTCTCTTTCTCTGCCCCCCTCTTACTGTCTCTCTCTCATTGAGCCATCCTGCAGTGCGCACGCCCACACACACACACACACACACACACATACACACACACACAGGGGCAGCCATAGCTCCAAACAGTGGGGAACATCTGATTCAGACAGAAAGACCCCCATGTATTTATCTCTATAATTACCACTCTTTCTCTCTCTCTGTCTGTCTCTCTTTTCATCACAGTCCCTCAAACAGCCCTCTTCCCTTTCTCCTCTCCTCCTGTCTACAATCTTATCGTTTTTGTCCCTGCTACTCTGGTACCCGCTCCCATTTTATCCCTCCCATCACTCCCTCGCTTTTTCTCTCTCCGCCATTTACTCTTTCACTCTCTCACTGCTATCACTAGTCACATGCTGCAATCAGACAGCAGAATCTGCCCTTTGTGACTCTGTCTGTCTGGCTGGCTAACTGTCTGTCCCTCTCTGTCTGTCTGTCTGTCTGTCGGCCTTTTAAAAAGCCCATCATCCACAGTTCAAAGTTTCTCCGTCTCTCTCGCCTTCTCTTTCTGCTCCTCTCTGTGTCTCTCACTCTCTCTCTCTGCCAGCTAGATCTCTCTAAAATGAGAAGAGTTTGAAATCTAATTCACTCTGGTGAAATAAGTTTTAAACAGATCCCTGTAGAGGGGTTTGACTCTAATCCACAGGCTGTTAGGGGGGGAGGGGGTGATAGACTAGGCAATGTTTTGGGGGGCAACGCACCCTGCTGGAGTGCTGGAGGCAACAAAGTGAGACACAGTTGCTGAGAAAGTTGCTCTGTTTATCATTCCTTTCAAGCACCGCACACCAGGATCATACATAATGTGTTGAATGTGTTGCTCTCTGTTGGAAGTTCATTCATGTCAAAGGAGAGGATTAGTTGCCGCTGCGTCCTTGCACTGCAGATGCATTGCTTTGCGATGATGATGCATTGGATTCATTCTGCTTATGTGCTCATTATGTATTCATAAACTAAATCAGTGTAGATTTTGCCCGGTCTTAGTGGAGTTTGTGTGATGAAAACATGTCAGTGAATCAAAGTTGCAATTCAAATTCATGTTGTAATACCACAATCACTAATCATGTCTGATCAGTTTCAGCTCAACCTGTTGGAGCTACGGGAGCCTCGCTTGGCACTCTGCACAGCACGCTGCTACACAAATGTATTACAGATTAAGTGTGATCCAAGCACTAGCTTGAAGCAAGTTAACACATGCACAGTCAGTGCAATATTAAGTAGCCATTTATAACCACTAGCAACACTGACAGATTCTCCCAGTGCAATTTTGCAAATATATACAGACAAGATCAGGTGCAATGAGTACTAGAAACTGGGTCAGGAAACTTATACAGCACATGAAGGACCAAGTAAGAATTAAAACAACAGTAAAGGAGCTATAAGCAATTCCTAGTTAGCAGCCACCAGTATTGTGCCCATTCAAACGAGTGGGTCACTCCTAATCATGATCATTTGACATTGACAGACAATGAACTTTGAATGGATGAATGAACTTTATTTATATAGCATTTCATGCACAGAATGCAAAGTGCTTTTTCAGCAGCAAGTTTAAAAACACACATATACACAAGGAAAAGGAAGAAAATAAAAACAATGGGCATTACTATTAATAATATAGCATTTAAAACAATTTCTTTGGAAAGGAAGAGAAACAGTACACACAAAATAGTTAGAGGCATGAATAAAAAAGTTAATAAATAAAAGATTAGAGAAAGATTTAAACAGACAACTGCTTGTTATAGGCTAGATTAAAAACATAAGTTTCGAGTTGTCGTTTAAAACTGTCCGCTGAGCCAGCAAGTGTAATATTTAAAGACAGGGTGTTCCACAAGATTACCTTGTAAGCAGAGGCTTTGCACACTGACCCATAATGCACTTTGAGGAACAAGAAACAGGAGGATTTACTGTTATGTCTTAGCAGGGGAAGAACATCTTTGTTGCTTTTCTCGAGTTTGCAAAGCCCAAGGAGTTCTCCTGTTGGCAGGCACAATGCCAGAGTGCTTTGTAGCCCATCACTTTTTCTCAACTTGTGAAAATAAGAGAAAAGTCTGCAATTAACTCGTCATCGCCTTTGGGAAATACAGAGTTTGCCAGATAGCTGGTTATCAGCTACTTAGCAAATTAGCTGGCTGGCTGTCATCCTCCGATCAGGTTGTTAGAAGCCTGTTCGATGCTGATTAAGGATAATTGTGTTAATCTTTTACGGCTGTGCGGCTGATAGTTTGCCCCCAATATGACAGGTTAGAATTGGCAAAATGCTGAATCCCATTTGATATGTCAAAGATATGTCAAAGTCATGATGCAGGGGGGGGGGGGAAATCAGCATTCTTCCAAAAAAAAAAGTCAGTCTCCAGTCAGGGGGTTGATCTTAAGCAAGATTGATAGTGATATTTTTTTCAATCCATGTATAGCAGATTAGATAAGATGAAACTTTAATGATCCCCATGGGGAAATTAGGTCATTGCAGCAGCAAATAAAAATACAAATAAGAGAGAAAATGGGGTGATATTAAACATAGTGCAACACTGTAAACACTAGAATGTATTGAGCAGAAATATATGAATCAAAGTATGAAAATATAGGAATAACAGCGTGCAAACAGCATAGAACATACTGAGACAAAAAAATTATGAAAAATATATACAATATGATAGTATACAAAAAATATGAAAATATGCAATAGAAAAAATTGAATATACAAATATCATGATATATATGCAATATATAACAAACAAGCAAATATGAGAATATGGAAAAAATATGTGAATTTACAGTGTATAGAGTGTGCAAAGTGTGCATCTTACAAATGTAGATTTCTTTCCTCCTACATATGACCATTTCAGACCAATCCAGATATGATGATGATGATGATGATGATGATGATGATGATCAGGAAGAAAGGACACAAAACACAGTGTTTCAGCCAATATCCAGTTCATGAAAGCTTTTCCATTTGCTGTTCTAGACACCTGATGTCTGGTAGCTCTTTCCTGGGAAAAATCCTCTGGATCCTGTCTCTACGTTTCCAGTTTTTTTTGGAATAAACAGAAGAAGAAGAACTGGGAAGTTAGCATGAGCAGCAGAAAATCCAAGGAACAAGACGTCACAGTGCTGGACACACTGTTTGATTGACAGGTGATCTCTGGGAAGAGCAGTGCAGAAACACCACAGCAATGAGCACTGAGCAACAAAGATGGAGAAACAATTACAGAAAAAACAGGATCTCAATGATTACCGCTTTAAGGTAGTGGTGATGCCACTTTTGCTTGTGTTCTCTATCTGGGTACCTCTGTTTCTGTCTCTATTACAGAGTAAATGGGCCTGGCTATATGTACATAGGTTCGTACTTAGGCCTCTAAAGATGATTGGTCTTTAAAGCAAGGCTGAACAATCTGGAAAAGCTCCTACTGCTCAGTGTCAGCTATTACTGGCAAATGGAGGAGGCGTTCTACCATCTGTGCCCAATGTCAGCACAGTTCCAGTGTTTTGTGTTTATTCTGATTCCCATGTATTGTCGTTTTTGAAATTGCAGCTATTACCAAGCTGGCAGGTTCCTTTCATCTCAGGCTTTATTATCTCTGAACTCTCCATTATCTCGCAGCTTTCCATTGATTTGCGTTGTGGACATATTTGTGTGAACGTGGGGCCCCTCAATCATTTTTAGGTGAACAAAGCCTCATATGGGGGCAACATATGCTACTTTTGTTGTTTTTAATCCGAGCTGATTAAACAAACTCCAAAAAATACAGGGGGTTGACAAAATAAAATAATGCGAAAATGGACTTTGAAGTAACTAAATCGCAATTGCGGAGGCGGCTACACAGGCGAGTCACATTAAGTTGAATGCCTATTAGCAATATGTGTCAGCTTTAAAAGACCATCGCCACTTTTCTGAGTTTTCAAACAGAGTTCCACAAAGGCCTAATAGTCTGTGCCTGGCATTGGTCACAAAAATTGCAAAATTATCTAATGCAAGGAGAACAGTCTTGAAAAGCATGATAACATATGCCAAGGACAAATAACTGATAAAGAGGAGCTGTGGGTGCAAATTGAAGCTCACTGACCACAGTTCTAAACACAGTTCAGGACTTGTAGGACAGAATATGAAGTAGGATTGAAGCTGTTCTGATGGCAAAGGGTGGCCATACTCCTTATTAGCTACTTGATATTCATACAATGTTTAGTGCTTTCCTTATTTTGTGGCAATACCATGGTTAGAGATGTATATGTTACCGTTTATGTGGAAAAACGGTCAATATACATATGTACTGGTCAATTTGCACATTATCCAATGTTGTGGTACGTTCACACATGGACCAGTCAATTTGTACGTTTAATGACAAGTTGACCGGTGCATGTGTACACGAACCACACCGTCAACCAACCATAACATATATGCTAGGGATGTGCACAAATCCATTATCTTATGGTCTACTACTCTAAAGGAATATTCAAGTATTCTGTATGTGCCAAAATTTACAAAGGCTAAAGCAGATTATGGACAAAAAGCATCACTTACATCACTTTCTGCTCCTTATGCTACTGATCTGTTGCATATCTCGCAGTCATTTCGGCAACAAGGACAGATATTCTCTCAGTTTGGCTTCTGTCAGAGGAGTTTGAGGAGTTTGCACAAATGTTTTTATGCTAGTTTTTGACTAGCTCCGTCTTCCTCACCTGAAGAAACAACTATGCTTCCCGAGATGATTCAGCATTGTTGTGGAGCCATGGTCACTTATGCTGAGCAAGAGTGTCTTTTACTTTCTTGACGTATGCCCATGCTGGGCTTTTGTGTAGCTTTGATAATGACATAATTGCTAACGAAAGCAGCTAACGGAGGATGAATACTAAACGCCAGAGAGAGGGTAAAGGGGTCGGAAACACTAAAGCACGTTTTTTGAGCTGTTATGACATATGGCAATATCAGTCATTCATCAGCTCCTCATTACGCCAGGTGAATGTAATGAACTACCGGGTAAAACAGAAACCCAGCAGGTCTCTGGCTCCCGAGGACCAGGAGTGAGAACCACCGCCCTGAAGTAATTTTGTGTGTTTATAAGCAGTTCAGGGTGGTGTTATGGTGTGAAATGAAGTTGAAAATTTTCAGATCACTAGAATCCAGCGTGTGATCGAGCTCCCGTTTGGTTACTTCACCCATTTGCCCATTCATTCCTCTCTGTAGCACTGCTGAGCTGTGTAGAACTTCTGAACTTTGCATCTATGACACTGTGTCCTTGTTGAGATAACTGATATCTAGCTTTTGTTTGAGATAGAAGACAATAATACTAGGCATTACCTCCACATATACGTGCATATGTTGAACTACCAATGTTTTACGGCTTGTTGAGACAAGATGCAGAAAGGCCACGTACGTGCGCGAGTCGAACCTGGGCTGTTCAGACCAGAAGCGTCTTTCTATGTGTCTTTTCCAGCAGCATCCTGCACTACAGGAGGAGAAATACCCCGTGGAAATAGGCTGTACTTACACTGTGCTCCAACAACCGAGGCAACAGCATCCCAAGCCTTGTCTGTTTTTACTGTTGTCTTTGTGGAAACAATGCTGACGGCTCACTGTACTTTTCCACATCAGGGATTAACTTTAGATCGTCCATCTTCGTCACTTTCTCCACAGACTTTCTCGCATCAAAGCAGTCAGGTTTATTTAGGATTTTCTCAGCCAGTGTCATGACTTGTGATTGGACAACCATTGGGAAAGCCTATGGGACCCATATGTCTCTCTCTTTCTCTCTATCTCTCTCCCCCTATTTAAGAACATTGCTGGATGCTTCATAGCGTCTTACTTTCGTTCGAATCTACGTAATCAGATCAATTTCATAGCCGGTCCCCCGCTCCCCCTCCACCGCTGCCCTCTATTTTTCAAACTGGTGGGGTAGGCGGAGAGGGACTGACACTGGGGGTACCATCACCCTTCAAAATGATGTTAAAGGGGAAATAAGTCAAAGGTTTTACTGCCTCATATCATTAAAAGGCCATAATACATCTGTGGGGGATTAAACGGGTTGTTGATCAATACCAATGACTCGACGATTACGATGTTGCTGCAATTCCTACTGGTCGATAGAGGTCAAATATTACTTAATGTCCCTTTGATGACACAGCCAAATTCCAAAAGTATATGTTGATTCAAAATATTCATGGTTTATGGCCCATCTCTGCCATCAGGAGAAAAGATACTGCAGGAAATTTGTAGTCAAGGGAGTTCTGCTGAGGGATTCTGCTGGTAACCTTTCCGCCTTTTCTCCTTTCTTTCTTTCTTTCTTTCTTTCTTTCGCTTCGTTGTTTCCCTTCCTCTATTCTCGGCGGTCAAACCACAGGAGACAAGCTAAGGTTGAGAGAATTCTGGTCCGGGGTTTTCTGCCAGCAATGTTTCCCACCTCACTCCCTCTCTTGCTCTCTCTATCTGTCTTTCTCTATCCCTCTTTCTTGCTCTGAAATCTCTTGCTCTTGCGAGGGTTCCTCCACCTCCATCCTGTCTCTTTGCTTCCCCTCTCTCTCTCTCTCTCTCTCTCTCTCTCTCTCTCTCTCTATCTCTCTCTCTCCTCAGTAGTCCAGCAGTGTAAGGAGTCAGCTCTGACTAATTGGATTTGGGGAGAAAGCAGGGAGAGGCTCAGAGCGGGGTGAAGGAGAGTGGGATAGAGGGAGAGACGAGGAGGAAAATTATGAGGGAGGAGAAGGAGGTGGAGGGGAATGGATGGATGGATGGATGGATGGATGAGGGAGAGAGGGAGGAATGACTCAGGATTCCTTGGTTTTTCTGTCTAAGCTAAGACAAGCAGAGAGAAAAAGAAGAGAGACGGGGAGAAGTGAACCTACCTCATGAGGAATCAACAGGAAAATACTCTCTCTCACTGTCTCCAGATCTCTTTCTTTCTGTCTCTCTTCCATCACTCTTTCTTTCCATCTCTCACTCTCCAGTGCCCTCTCTGTCTTTGTCTTTCTCTCTGCAGCTCTCACTGGCATTCCTCCTCCTCCTCACCACCACACTGTTATATATCATCAATCTCTGATGTTCAGTGCATTCCAGGAGTATTTTTTATTTTTTCTATTTCAGTTACTGTTTTCCTACATTTCCCAGAAGGCCTTTCGACAAGCCCAAGAGAATGGGCCTAAACTTGTTGCATTCAGTATGTGTAGGTGGAGAGAGTGATAGCATTGTAAAAGCAAGACGCTGAGTTTTCCCAATTGAGAAGATGTTTTAGATCGCTGAAACATTTTCTGCTATGAAACTCCACTGTAGCTGCTGGAAATATTTAATAAACCTTGTCTACGTTTGGCTAGTTGTCCATGGGAAAAAGAAAAATACACCACCAAACAAGAAAATGTGCCCGAATGCAAGGTACATCGTGTGCATCAATGAAATACAATTTCAGCACTAGTATTCTGTACATGTATTTCAAATGTGAGCCATAGGCAATACTTTGAACTATCATGTGTATCACTAACATGTGGTCATGACTCACACAAATAGTGCTCTTAAATTTTGTAATAATTGGCATAAATGCTCATGAATTGGTTCACTGTGTGTTCATGGATGCTGTGTTCAACAAATGAGCATTATTGTACTAATCTGTCTCAATTAAGCGCCAATATTCTGAAGACACGCTTAATTGTATATTGATAAATTATGCTGGTTTCAGACAAAGCATGTACAATCCCCATGGGACACATCTGGTGTGTGTGTGTGCATGTGTGTTTGCCTGTCTATGTGTCTGCGTGCATTTGTGGCTGTGTATGCATGGTTTGTTCTACTTTCTTGTGCTATCCTCTGGTGTCAAATATACATGAATTGTTTCATCAAATCAAATAGGCAGCACTTTATGCCAGTGTTGGCGGACTTTATCTATCATTCTCAAAAAACACATTTCCCACCAGGAGCTGTCCAGTACAACTACAACTTCGCTGTTGATGGAAAGCAGAGCATTAATCATTCACTTTCCCCTGTCCTGGTTTTCCTAGCAGGGTTGGGAATTTGAACTGGCAAACTTCCAATCACAAGCTTGCTTCTCTAACCTTTAAAGGACGACACCGACCTTTTGGGAGTATGGCCCCAGTTTAGCCTGCTATGAATTTATGCCCAGATTTATATCAAGCTGCAAAGGTGGATAAACTCTATCCCACAAAGGAAAGAGATGAGTAAACTGAATGGGTTTACCCTCCTGTACATCCCTGTTTATTGGTTACTGACAATGATTTGTGATTGATAACTGATATATGGATGGGAAAACTGCAACTGGTGGTATTGTTATTCTTTAACATTGGCTTTATCAAACTGGTCAAGGTTGATCATTGATCATAGCTGTGTTAAAATTTGGAATGTTGGAATGGACGCAGTCAGACTTGTTGGGTTCACTTGATTAGCTCTCTACTTTACCTAGATAGGAACTTCAATGAACTCAAACTTTAATGAACCTCCTGGGGAAACGGGGTCACAACTGGAGGCAGTAGAATTGCCTCAACTCTTACTATTGTAATGTTGTAATAGCTGTTGGCACTTTGGAGTAATTTTTTTATGTTGTGTCACTTTCGCAATGAATCTTGGCACTTCCCATTTGTTCTCATCGGCCATGTCACTATCTAATTTGTTTTTGATATTTGTTGTTGGGAAATTTGCATCTCTGAACTTCTATCCATTATTGGACAAGAATAGATGAGAAAGACTGTGTGTTTGTGTGGAGGCAGTTGACTTCAATGTATTTTGCATCTCTCATTTAGTCACGTTTTCCCTATAAAATCCCCACAGCAAATATCAAAGATGTATCAGATGAGTGACTTGGCCAATGAGAATGAATGGGAACTGCCAAAACTCTTAGTGAAAAGAACTTCCTCCATCACTCAGCAACTTTAAATTAGGGCTACTGTGTGTGTATGTTGTTCATGTGTACACTTTTGTGTGTGTGTGTGTGTGTGTGTGTGTGTGTGTGTGTGTCTACAGTGATTATTGTAATGGGATATTCAATAAAAAAAATAGAAGTGCAGCGACGCAGATGTTTTTCACGGTATAATGACCCCCTTGCCACCCATTTACAACAATCACAGGAGGATTCACACACACACACACACACACACTATCACACTATCTTTTAAAATTAAATGTCCCATTATCTGTCTCCTTGTGTTTAATTCTGCCTGATTGCGGCATGTCAAATGAGCAAACAACCCCCCCCCCCCGACCCACCCACCCATCCACACACACACACACACACACACACACACACAGACCTACACATATATCCACACAAAAACACAGACACAAGAAAACACGTCCATACACTCACAGAAATGGATGCACACACACACACACAGGGATTATGCACACATATTCCCACACAGGAAAGAACAAACACACACACACACACACACAGAACTTAGACAGTCTTTGCTTGAGTGCTCAGTGTAATGAACTCGTCGCTTCAAGACTATGCTTGATGATGTTAAGGGAAATCAGCTGAGACTGTCCCTGTTGTGCAGCCGGTAAATATGATTGGGCGTAGACAGCTGCTTTTATGTGTGTGTGTGTGTGTGTGTGTGTGTGTGTGTTTGGGGTAGTTTTAGGATAAGGTGTTGTGTCTGTGTATTTGTTCACAGGTTTCAGTCAGTACGCCTGAGCCAATTATGTTGCTTTGCATTTGATTCGACAACAACTTCACGGGTAAAACTCTTTTTTAATCCACAGTTGATTCAGAGGCTAGACCTGGTATTATGTCAGTTGCTTGCTTGTCTGTATCCTGCCAGCAGACAGGATTTGTGGGTTCTGGAGACTGGAGCGAAACCACCTATAGCCTTGAGAGACAGACAGTCTTGCGTTTTGATGACAGCACAAGACAGATTTAGCACATTGCATTTGCTCATTCTACTCATTTATCAATCCATAATTTATTGACAACAGCCACATGAAAGCAGTCATTTATGCAGGTCAGGTAAATTGAAGATTCTAAATTGCCTATAGGTGTGTGTGTGTAGTATGGTATATGATGTAGTAAACAATGTATATGAAGTATGCATACGACCTTGTATAGGATGTATATGATGTGTATATACAGTATATATAGTATGTATATAATAATATAATAATAACCTTTATTTGTATAGCACCTTTCATACACAACATGCAGCTCAAAGTGCTTTACATCAATAGGATGCAGATAAAAGACGGCAGATAGAAGGCAGATAAAAGACAGATAAAAAGGTAAAATTCATATAAAAGAACAAGCAAAATGCATTGCATTAAAAGAAACAAATCAAGTAAAATAGAAAGATAAAAGAACACAACAAATACTCCCACTTTTAGATGCACATTGTGAGTGAATCCATATGTTTTTCTTAAATTTTCTTTTCCTCTGTCCTTCCTGATTCTACTCTTGATCCGATAGTTACATCAGATCTCGCTGCCCAAGGCAGACGAGAATCTTAGATTCTCCTCTTGGTCAAAAAAGTATGATATAGTATGGTATATGATGGTATGTGAAGCCCTTTGAGGACTATATAAATAAACTAGACTAGACTAGACTACAAAAGACTTTCCTCTGGTGTAAACAACCATTGAGCATCATCATAACCCATAACTCACAGTGTGTTTAACCCATGATACACAGTGCTTCCTGGAGTTGGTTCAGATCACATTCTCCCCCATGGTTTGGAAACGTACCATGTTGTGTTCTCAGATGGTCAAACGAAATCAAGTAACGAGGAAACCGCTCCAGGGTTTGAAATAACTGTTTTTCACCAGCTTGGTGTGAAAACCCCTCTAGCCTCCCTGCCTCTTTTTAACGGCTTCACACGAGGGCATTCTCGCCTTGTTAAATGCCTGTCAATCCAATCAGTCAAAATTAAAATCATCAAGGATAACACAAAACGTCAGACTTATTACTGTTGTGGTCTTCATCTTAAAAATATGCATGAAAATACATGGACAACACTTATAATTTCATTGTGACGATGCCCTGGAAAAGATTATCTCAATATCCGATTGCAATTTTTGCATTTTCTCAAGCACTCATCTTTGCCTTAAGGTGATAACATTATGGTTCACTGTCACTAAGTGTTTATGCACATGGCAGCTGTTTTTGGGGAAACTCACTCCAAAGTGTAAAAAAGAACTACAAAAAATTTAAAATACACTTTTTAACTGCTGAGGTTGTTAGCATATATTGACCAGCTTGTAACTTTTGCCTGTAGTTAAAGCAGAGCTTTTACTAACTTCTCAGTAAAAGATGCTTGCCATCTTTGTGAGGAGAATCTGCATAGTCATTATTTTTTCATTTATTTTTCTTTCTTTCTTCTTTCTTTTAATCCATTAATATCATCCCTTTCTTCTTCTATAACACGCTATGGCTGTGGCACAACTAACACTGCAGCCACCATTGATGTGAAAGATTCTGCTGGGTGAGTACTGCAATTGTTGCTGGTGTCAGTAACAGAGGCATTCCTGAGGATCAGCCTGCAAAGCTGACAGGTCCAGAAGGGGTAATTTCAGGCCTGCCTTATTCCAATCCTCCTATCAGAAAGCATGGCCTGATGTGCCTTGCACTGTGAACATATCACATGGTTGTGAGGTTAAGACCCACCTCGATAAGAAGCTGTCCTTGTCCTTACTAACAGATATGACACAATATCTGACCAAGAGGGAGATATATTGAGGTTTGCCTGTGTAGTATTTTTATTTATTCTTCAAGTGCATTGAGAGGCCATTCTATCCAGAGAAAAAAAAACTGTTATATTATAGGGATCATTCAGGTGTTTTGGCTGTGAGTTTAGACTGTGAACCACTTGGTTGATGTGTTGCTCTATTCTGACTGATTGTGGGCAGGGCAAGAGGCTCCCATTAAAGTTTTAACAGGCAAATCATGTGTTTCTGGCTCTGGTATTGCCTGTCATAACATTATGTTGTTTTAAGATGTCAACATTGCTATCTGGAAAGCACTAATTAGGTGGCATGAATTGAAAACAAACAAAACTCAATAAAATTAAAATTACTTGCAAGCCTACCAGTGGCCCAAATGATGGATGCAACCATTCTCCACACATCATTTTTGACATTATTGACGTTTGGGTTTTTTTTAAACAAAAGTTAATTGGGAAGCTTTGAATGGCTAATTAATTGCTTATCTATTTTGCACTTGCCAGGCAGAACTATTTTCATAGAATGAAATGACATTGGTAGAGAAACAAGGAACCATGGAAATCTGATTGGCTGTTGATGGCCAAAGGTTCAGCCTTGGACAACTTTTCTGGGCCAACAAGCTTTTTAAAGGTTCACATGGGCCAGTTGCCCTGGTCCCTCAGCTCTCTAGGAAATTAATGGACTTCCAGAGACTTGTTGATCGTGTTGCTCGCAGTGTGAACGCACAGTAAATGCCATTCAGGAAAAGTTAGAATGTGTTGTGGTAGTTGTTCATGCAGAAGGGAATTAATTGACAAAAAATTCAAGGGGATAAAAATACTTGTTCTGCACTCACAGTGTAGGAGAAATTCAAAGTTACTTTCTGCTGCAGAAAGCTGCAGCTGGTATCCTTTCAAAATCATTCATTTTATGTGTGTGTGAAGTAAAACTCAAATTGAATTACCTGTGAAAGGCATGGTGGCCAAGTGGTAAGGCGTTGGTCTCGTAAACCAAAGATCATGGGTTCAATCCCCATCCATGCCTTAATCATAAATATGAGAATAGAAGCCCAATGAGTGCAAGAGTGTGATGATTTTTCAATGGAAAGAATTTAATAGCTAACAGTTAAAAGTTGCAATAAACTGTGTATTGCTCATCAAATTTACTTGAAGTGGAATTCAAGGTTAATTTCAGCTTCTGTGGTTTTTCACTTGGCTTATGGAAGTTGTGGAAGAGTGCCACATTTCTCAAGCTTTTGCAAGGCATGGTGGCTGATTGGCAAAGCATTGGCTTTGCAATCCAAAAATAACAGGTTCAGTCCCCACTCATTAATTTAAGAAGATGGGGCCAATCCCAATTCACATCTTGATAATATACACAAAACTGGTTGCTTAGACAATTCAATACTTATAATCCTATCATCCTTAGGGTCATGTATAAAAAGTCCAGACAGACCCAGGTGGCCCATTCCATAGCTCGAAGAAAAGATCCAAGATGCGGTTGACATGGAAATCGGAGGGAAAGACATCATCAACTAGTGGTAACTGTGGATGACATACTCCACTACTACGTCCATGCATTACTTAAAGATGCCAGAAGAAACAGATGAGCAACTCTATGGCACAAAACACGTCATGGTCAGATGATTCACACTTGACCCTGTTCTCAACAAGTGGACAAGTATCTGCTGCACACACCAAAAAGAAGTCTACTGGCTGGAGTGCTTGCTTCCCATGGTGAAGGGTTCTGGCAGCTCTGTCCTGCTGTGGGGGTACATTTTCTGGGCATGGTTTTAAGTCCGCTGAACCCCTTGGAGGGCAACGCAAACGCCAATAAATACAAAGCCATTCTGAGCGAACGCATTCGTCCAATGGTGAAGCACTTGTTTCCCGTTGGCGGTGGAAACCTCCTCGTGGCACAAGTGGTCGCTGAATGATTTGATGAGCATAAAAAACAATTTAAACCATGAACCGTGACTGTCCCAATCAACCCAAATGGGCACTTATGAGACATTCCAATGGTGTTTTCCCCAATTCATCATCAACGCCAAATGGTGGCATGTCTTCGATTTCCGGACACTTGTAGAATTTACCCCAAGGTGTGTTGAAGCTCTCCTGGTGGGTCGAGGCAACCCAACACCGTATTAAGACACACACTTTCCTCCTGCCTTTCTCCATCTCTCTATTTCTCTGTCTCTCTTTCTTTGCATGTCTCCCTCTCTCCGCACCTCTCTTTAGATTTCCTGCGCCGTAACCTTTCCCAATCCTCTGTAATGAGGATAGAGTTCCCATGGCAACCAACAGCCCCAGGTATGATTGATCGTCAAGGGTCTGCAAACATCAGCTCCGACTCGTTTATTTGCCCGGTGGGTCTTTCAAGTCAACGTCAAGGCAAGTTTATTCATAGAGTGCTTTTAACAAACTGGTTTGTCGCAATGAGCTCTTCGCAAAAAACAAAAGGCACAAAAACAGATCAAAACAAGGATAATTAAAACAAGAGATAAACAAATACAGAAGACCCGGGTTCAAGCCTCTTGTTGGCAGCCATCCTCCCTGCTGAGGTGTTCTTGAGCAAAAACACCGAATCCCTACCAACTCCAAATGTTCTGTAGCTGACCTTTGACCTCCCTGGAGAGCAAAAAGGAGAATTTCCCTATGGCGATCACTAAAGTGTTACATCATTGTTATCCTGTGAGCGAAGACTAGTTAGGCTCATGGGAAGTATGCTGAGACACAGGAACATGTAATGCCAGGTTCAGAGTAGTACTTTATAATCAATACATGTATGTACAGGGAGCCAGTGAAGAGAGACCAAGACTGGGGTAATATGTTCATGTTTTTGCCCTGCAGCAGTCAGTTCTAGAAGAAGAAAAAAAGCATGGATTGGTTTTCCTAAGAAGGTAAAGGAGAGGAAATGCTTGATTCCAGTAAGATTTCCGAGGATGCCACGATCATCAGTATCAAAGGCTGTCAAAGGACTGACAGAGCCCAGGTCTGTTGCTAATAGCAAGTTGTCTGTTAATTGATTAAAGCTGCCTCCTTGCTGTGCTGAGGTTTGAGTGATAGAGCTGCTGGGCTACAACTTCGTATTTTTGGCAGCTTTTCAGATCTTTAGGGTTTGAGGCTGTAACAGTGGCTTTAAAGCTGAATGAGTCAGGAACAATGCCAGAGGAGAGAATTGTTTACAACATAAAGTAGAGATGGGCCTAACGCAAGGAGTAGCCTAAGTCCTTCATTTTATGTGGATGAAATTTAGAAGGCAGGTAAGATGCTGTGGATTCCATAACCAGCTTGGAGAATTCCTGCAGTGGAATTGGTGTACCATGAGAGATACTACTGTGTTTGGTCTGGACAGGTCGATATTTTTGTTTGCCTGGATCAAGTTTGAGAGGTAGGTAGACCTGACTGCAGACAGGGTTTGTTTGCAGTTGGTAAGGCTGTCCTTCCAGGCTACTTTTTGCTTTACCGTCTGCATTCAAATTCTTAAATTGCTTGTTTATGTGTTCATGTGGAGTCTGAGAACCAAGGAGGCAAGTTTTTTGACTTTCGCTTTACTTATTGATCAGTCAGTTGGTTTGTTTTTCAGTCAATCACACAGCCGGTCGATGGTTTTCACTTTCTGGCAAAGCCACAATGTCAAAACTCACTTCATCTTCAGAAAGCAATAATCACAAAAAAAATGTTTTCAGTGTCTAGGGACGAGAGTTAGGGTTAGGTGGAGAGTTGGAGTAAGGTTAGTGATGACATCGGGAGGCAAGGGATTAGATAAAGAATAAAAAAGAAAGAAAGAAAGAAAGAAAGAAAAAGAACATTTAAGTGACTGAACACTGACTTTATCTTCGTAGAGATTTATAATTAGTCTCCTTTATTTCATGGCTGGAAATTAAATTACACTGAGCATATCCTTTTACCAAAGAACTTGAAAATCTCTCTCAATCTGTCTTTCCCTCTCTCTTTCTATCTCAATCTTTTTCTCCCTCCTTTCCTTTTTTTCCCTTCCTCTCTGTCTCGCTCTCTTTCCCTAGGGCTTGAAAATGTTTTCCTATAGTGAGGCGAGAGAGAGAGACAGTGATTAGTGATTTTCTGCTTGGTGGCATCTTATTGGAGACCAAGCAATTATAATTAGGATCCGGATAATGGCTTCAAATGTTAATCTTTCCCACATAATCACGCACACTCTCTCTCACACACACAAAGACACACGCACGCAGGAAAAAAACAATGACTTGGAGACCTAACACCAAGAATAATTAATATTTTCATGTGCTCAGTGGTAAATGCGGTCATCCTCTTAACAGCTGGGAACACACTATAAGACTTAACTGAATCTTAACTGATTTTGAAAACGCATTGCATCACACACATAATGATATAATTTCACAGACTGTTTCGCCTCTCAATCGTAAGTCTGCTCACACTAGACGATTAGGGAAGGACGGGGAATCACACTCTTAACGATATAACTGAGATTCTCCTGCTTACTCCTGACAGGCCCTCTAATCTTTGTGAGCCAGCATGAATCTCTCAGAGGGAGTTGGAGGAGTTCATCAGAAAGAAGGTAATGGTAGTTAGTCATTATCCCTGCATTATTACAACGGGTCGTAAATATCAAGCATGTTTGATATGGTCTGTGTGGTTCAGATCAGTCTGCAAGTCGATCGGTGTGGTTAAAATTGAATCTGTAAACCCATCACATCACCATTACCCAGCCCAAGGCAGAACATATTCAGCCTGATCACCTGAGATTTTGAGAAATGAAATCAATATGTTAAAATGCAAATGCATGCTCCATGCACGAAAAGAGAAATAGCCTACAGTATGTTTTCCCACCATGAAAGGATTATGTGAAGGAGGCACGACTAGAGACAGGTAGTACTATGACATTGAAATAGAGTGGTGGATAGGCATAAACGCTTGCCTCCAATTCAGACGATTCCCCACTCATACAAAGACGATTTCTTCTGTGAGTTGAGTTTTAATTTTTAGCTCAGGTTCTTCTTATTTAAAGCTTGAATCCGGGACTTTTTACAGGTAATAAATTGTTAATTTTATCCATCTGGACTGTGGACTCAGCTTACACAATATCAATTGGCAGTATTACCATGGTTTGAGACGTTCTCCATAGACTGCTATTGAAATTTTCGACCGGCTAGGATGAAAGTGTGCTAACTATCCAGCTAACGTTAGCCAACACGGGTAACCAAGTGCCGCTAGCTAGTTAGCATACTAGCTAGACAAAGAGCTTACGTTGAAATTTTCGGCTAACCTGACTGATATGCTAGCAGCACACACTGTAGGCTGCTGTTACTGTCAGTATTTACACAAGCCATGTTATTGCCAAATGTCATTACAAAAGTTACAATCGTTGAAAGTCAAATTACCTGGTCCAGGTATGACATTTGCTAGGGTGGGAACTCTTAACCTGTGAGCTGATGGCACACAAGTGGCACTGGCTGCTAACCAAAGTAAAGTCAATTTTGGTCAGCAGTTTACTTCCTCATCTTCTTTCTCTGTCTTCACTGCCTCTTCTTTCCTCCCTCCTCTTCCTCCTTCTTCACTTCCTCCTAGTCTTACTCCTCTTCTGCAGTTTGCTAGGAATTTGTAGAAAATTCCTGAAACAAATAAAAGAAACTATCGAAAATATATCCAATGAACAATACTGTTCTCACAAGACACGTACTGCATACATGTTGAGAAGCGACAGCACATCAACAGTCAGACTTCAAAGAAACAATCAACCACCTCACTGTCACACTCTGTTCTTCCTCTTCCTCTCACTCCTCTTCTTCCTCGCAGCTGTTTCCTCCTCTTCCCCTCCTGTTAAACTTCTCCCCCATATGGTGACAGAAATTACGTTGTGTTGCATCTACACACACACACACACACACACACACACTCACATGTGCTAAATAATAGATTGGGCTTGATATTGTCGCAGTGGGACAGAGGACATTTCCTTTGACCTGAGTCTTTTTGCTGTGCCAGCACTGGAACTGTGTTTGAGGTTTTGTGTATTTGACTAGAATAAGGCCAAAGCAGAGTGGCCCATCATAGATAACCTTTTGATGTAAATAAATGACATTAGGTGTGTTGTTATATAGATCTGTTGCACCTGTTTTCTTTTGGGAAAGTAAAACATGTTAGATAAAGTAGGATATACTGCAATTCATTTTCAGTTGGATTTTATTTGTACAGAAAAGCTCTGTCCAGTAACCTGGAGCACGTTTATATTTTGAGATTTGTTTGAGTGAGAGTGAGAGAAGGTCCTGTAACCTGGTGCAGTTTTGGAGAAAATGTAAGTTATTAATAGTCAATGTTTTATTATGAACATACAATTGAATTTTAATTTTCCATTAAAGAAAAGTAAAAAAAAAAATGTTTGTGTATGCTGTCAATTATAGTTCTTAGAAAGAAAATCGGAATCGGCCAAAATCAGAATCGGCAGGTCAGACTTTTAGAAAATCGGAAATTGGAATCGGCCAAGAAAATTGCAATCAGTGCATCTCTAGTCCATCATTAAATATTGGCTAGCTGGAATATTGAGGCCAACCAGCCAACAAAAAGAGATATCTGAAAAAAGTGCTGTAGAGGTCCATTCAGTAACAATGAAAGTGAACCATCTGATAAGGTAGACTTGTTTCTACATTTTGCTTACTGTGGCACAGAAAACGATCTTGTCTTTAGTCCTTGTTCCTTTGGTCCTATTCTCTACTCCACAGCTCTGCGAGTTGTAGCTTGAGTCAGCTCATTTCACAAGAACAAACATTTGGTTTTGGCTTTGTTAGCTAATTAGCCAGGAGGCTAAGTTAGCAAAGCAACCAAAATGATAATACCAGTGTTTTGTGCCCATGGTCTACCTCTACTTTCCATTCTTCCTGCTGGTGTCTGCACACAGTCTCGTCTGTCTAGTATACAGGATAGTTGGAGAGATCAGGGCTCGTTTTCCTCCATCAGAAGAAGCCATTTGCTGCCATTCATTCTTGTACAATATTAAAAACAACTTCCACAAACTTGAAGATTGCCTGAGCAAGATAATCCAACACAGTAAACATGGAGCTGTAATTTGATTTTGTCAAAGTTTTATTTCATTATTGTGCCGAGTGTTTTCATATCAGCGCTCCGCATTGCGTTGCGTTCTGCTAACTGTCAATCACCTGACACCCACAGCAAGAAATGAAAGTCTCTGCCAGGAAATGATCCCTCAAAACATTATTTTTATTAGGACATCAGTTAATTTCAAGCTAGGTTTGACACCAAAAGTTTCCTTTTTTGAAAATGACAAAAAATGAGTGTTAACAAATCTAATTACATATGGCATGTAATGCAAAATGATTGGGGGAAAAGTAAACTAGACATTGACAGAGGTAAATATTGGTTAGAACTCTAAATGACACAGTATTCTCTATTAATGTTAATATGCACCTACTAGCCACTATTAACACTAGCTTCTACTAGACATTAGGCATGTAAATCAGATGTGTTTAAAACAGGACAGTGATGCTAGCTGATCAGAACTATGGTTAGCTGACATTATCTAACCACAAAATCAATCAGATGTATCAATGATAAAATGATCAGTTCCCCGTCAAAAATAACAGAAAAGGAGAGGGAAAGAGGAAGGACAAAGAGGGAGGGAAAGGAGCGAGGGATGTAGAAAGAGAGAGGCCTTCGGGGAGGAGGAAGGAGGAAGAAAAGAGGGATTTGTCAAAGGATGGAACCGTGTCAGAGAGTTCAGAGGGGTCGTCTGGCCACAAATTTGTCCTATCAGAGCGAGAGGGCGAGAATAGGATGAGAGAGATTAGAAAGGCCGATAGGGAGGCTCACACCTTTTCTGTTAACAGCTTAGTGAGGGGACGGCACAGGCCGAGAAAATGAGAAAAATGACAAAAAATGACACTTGGACATCCTCTTTCAGGGAGGTGAGGACAAGGGATATAGAAGAGAGAGGATTTGTGTCTGGGTTTTTGAGAAAGAAATAGAGGGAGGTAGAGAGACACTCTGACTTCCCTTCATCAGAGCTGAGAGAGAGAGAGAGAGAGAGTTACATCAGAGTCTTATATCTTCTTTCAGAGCTTTGGGAGAGTGAAAAAGAGAGTGGCCATCCTCAAGAAGCTGCAGTGTCCACCAGTACTGTACCAGACTGTGGTAACCGATCCCGGATAACCGGTCTCTCAAATCGCTCTGTCAATCCAGGATTTACCAATTCAGCTATGAGCATGTTCACATGAAAGAGGCAGAGAGAAAAAAAAAAAATCCAATCACAGGAAACATGGACAGATCCAGAGCAGCCGATTTAAGATAAGATGAAACTTTATCGATCCCCGTGGAGAAATTAGGTTGTTGCGGCGGCAAAAGTCAAACGATTCAGCAGGGAAAGGGAAATAGAATCTAAGTACACCTAATACAATAATAGAACGCAATAAGCAATAAGAATAGTAGAAAAAATTATATAATAAAGCAATAAAAAGCAATGAACTAGACTACAAACAAGTGTGGGATTATCTAAACATATTATGCCGACAATTTCTAGACGTTAAGTAGAGTGTGGAATGGGGAAGAATGGGAAAGACATCGATTACTAACATTTATGTTCTCTCAAGAAGAACAAACTATTATAATGAATAATTATGAGCAATACAAAAACGTTATAACAGTTGAAAGTAACACAGTTGCTGCTGTTGCCAAGGCTAGAAAGGATTGCTGGGGGAAAATAGCAGATAGTGTAAATGTGTAGTAAACAGGCTTATCACTGCCCTGTACAGTGGGCATATTTTTCATTAATATGATATTGTTTTGTCACATTGAGGCTGTGAACATACTTTCTGTTCACAAAGGTGGTGAATTGAAGCCAGATTGTATAATGATGCCTCTCACTCATTTAATTTCACTTAATATCAAACGTCAATTATAGATCCACGTTATCATAAACATTCAAACCAGCAGTGTTATTTGTACGTGCGCTTGTAGTGAGCCATAACTATTCCATATAAGCGCCTTTCAATTTGAAAAGATATAAGCCAGCTCAAATCTTAAATCAAACTCCGCTCAATATTTCATCAGCGCTTTCTCACCATCACATTCCCCAACCCCGGAGCTCAGAGGAGAGGGCCGGACTGTATGGTAACTAACTGATGAAATTATCATCATCGGTTGCTGAAATCCAAGATTACATTGAATAGCATTAAAGAAAGGCAGAACAGAGCGTCAATAGTTCTTAATAATATCTTCTAATACTGTGCATATCACCAAGTACGATTTTAGTGAATGCAGGCCAAGTTCACCATAACAAAACCGACATAAATAAAAAAAAATTGTGTTCACCTATCAAACTTCCATCTTCAAATGATATCCCAGGGTGGGGGATACCACTGATTGACGCGATCATTTTGGCCAGGTGTGAAGCAATCAGTCAGATTGCTGTGAACATAGAAATACTGCGGTGACACTCGTGCGTAATGCTGCATGATGGACGCACTGGCACTGCTAGAGGACTGCGCAAATGGAAGGATTAGGAGGGAACGAGTGTTCAGGGACCACGAAGATTTCCTGGCCCATGATGATGATGACTGGCTAATACACTGATTTAGATTCCCTAGAGCCACTCTTGGATCTTGGAGGTGGTCTTGGATCTATGTGCTGAACTGGGTCCAGCATTAGACAGACCAACCCGACGGAATCGCACCATCCCGGTACAAATACAGGTACTAACCACTCTGGGTTAGTACCTGTAAGTACCTGTAATAAGCCGACAGGTATGTGTTTGATACGATTAACAATATATAATGTTTACCTTTCTGCCTAAAGCCCCTTTTTGGAATAATATAATTCTGTTAAATTCTATCCTTAGGTCTGGGATATCGCAGCCGTCCCTGAGTGCAATAATGCCTGCCGTCTTGGGTGGCATCATTAATATGAGTAGTCGATACATCACAGGCCAACATTAAAAGGCAATTTGCAGCAATGTCCGGTTTCCCACCAGTAGCAGACACGCTCTGACGGTGGGATGCAATTCTTTTTTTTGCCTCCACCTTCAGATCTGACCACTTTTTTTTTATTTCTGGTACTGTCCTGTCTGTCGCACTCGCTGCATTTTCTTTTATTTGTGACCCCGCTGCTGTAGCTACCAAACAATATATTCTTTCTGACCTCCACCTCACCCATAAGCACCTCGATTTCTGTCAGAAAAATTCCTTTTCTTTGTCTTCCTCTCAGTAGTTGCCATGATTCACCGTAACGTACCATTGATCAGCAGACTCATTTATATGCATCAACATTCATGTGGTGCTTTGCATTGACCATTTATGGTTGAATTTGGGCGTGTAGAGGGCGGGATATGAGGCTGACCCACGTGCGCACATTTCCAGGTGGACTGTGATTTATAAAGGGAAAATTGCCTGCAGATGTGCGTATGCACGGTTTTATAAGTCTCATTTTTTTTGACGCATGCCATTTTTGGCTTTTGTGTGCACATACACTTTTAGTATGGATCCTACGCACTGTTTTATAAATGAGACCCCAGGTATTTGAAAGAAGCCCTCCTTTAGTGTAGGCAAATGCTACAAACATTTATTATACCTCTGATAGGCCTATAATAAATTATCAGGGGGAAAAAAGTACCCTTCCTCTTACTATCTGTTCTTACTAGCTATCTGTAATCCCAGAAAGGCTCAAAAACATGGCTACGGTACTTTTTTGACGGGCATGCTGCATAATGCATAATGATTGCAGGGGAATCAGATTATCAGATCATTTTATTGTTTACTACATGTTTTTAAAACAAATAATTAGTCATTTCGATATACTGTAGTTTGAATATATAAACAGTTGTTTCTTGGTTTTTGAGAAAACCTACATTTTGTACACTACTTTGGCAATATCGGTTCTGATAAACATGTCATGCAAATAAAGTCGGTAAATTGAGAACAAGAATTTTGCTTTGTGGAGTGATGAATTTTGTGCTTTAATGTCTAGTGTTTTGGCTCGTCTCTTACATATTGCTCAGTGTTGTTGCCTTGTTCTGTGCTGTAGTAGTGGACCACAGTGGAAATAAGTCTCTGATTGTTCTGTGGGTTTAATCCTCCAAGGTTACCACAGGCAACCACAGTTTCATCCTGTGGGTCTGTGCTTCCCTACACTTGGAGGAACTACTGCTTGTACTTCAACTTCCGAATGGATCGAACCTAATCTACACACTGATGAGATGAAGGGGGAGGAGAGGGAGAGAAAGTTTGTTGTGGGAGAGTCTGCCGTCTTACAACTCATCTACTTCTGTCACAGAAATTATGCTGTTTGTTGAATACTGTTGAATAATACTGAATCAATTTACAGTCATGTAAATTGAAAGTGGAAGTGGATGCACCATGGAGCATCAGATTGTATTTGGATGGAGCAAAAATCATTTTATGGATTTTTGCTCCATCCAAATACAATCTGATGCTCCATGGCTCCAGGTTTAAATGCAGCCAAGACGCATTGACGATCGTATCACCCAAACCACCTCTGCAGGTGTTCAGAGACGCATTTGGCCACATTAACGACAAAGTGTATGAAAACAGAAATACATTTTGTGCATGGATCCAACTAGGAAGGGTGCACAAATCACAGGCAGCAGGCAGCTCAGATAGTAACATACTTGTCAAAAATGGATTGTCAGGAAACTTGTGGATCGGCAACAAACAAGATGAGGTGTGATGATGAGTTTTAAAGGACATGATGTGCGTGGCAATCTACATTTTTGGTGAGAAATTTGATATCAGTGTGTATACCAGAGACACATTTTAATGTCAAGTGCAAATGAAGTCCAACTAAGTCACATCTAGACAGAATCCAGATAGGAGACGCATGTTAAACCTGCAATAAGCAAAGTTTTCTGACCACTAGAGGGTGACAGAAACCACAACACATGTGTAAATAACACAGAGCAAAGCCACTGCACTACAGAGGCCTACCAAGGACAAACATTACAAAGCACCATTCATAAAGGCTAATAGCTAAGCTAACCGTACCTAGGGAGAAATGGCGCCAGTTACCAGTCTCACTTTGCCAGAACTTTCTCCCGCTGAAAGTTACATGTCCCACAATGACAAGTGAAGAGGCAGGTAACAAGTTTACTAGTCTAACAAGTTTACTCGCTCGCTTCATTGATTCCGCGATTACCAGAATGTTGTTCAGGGATGGAAGGGGGTGAGCACCGCTTTCAAACAGCGAGGGAGGAGACAAGCTAGTTTTTAAAAAATAGTTTTAAAAAAAATGAAAAGCTACTGAATGGATCGGGAGGAGCTTCGATTCGGTCCGACTTTTTACAACAAGCTTCAGAAAAGAGGTGAAATCAGCCACACAGCTGGCTGCTGTGTGGATATTGGTTTATATCATCATGACTCAATGAAATCTCCACATAGCACACATTAGTTTCAGGATTGGTTACAGGGTCGGAAATCACTTATTGCAGGTTTTAATGCAGGTGGAAAGGGGCCATAGAGGTGGAAACACAGCCAACTGACCGCTAACTGAATGCTGCCTTGCCTGGGGTTTGTTAGTTGAAGTTTTTTTTTTTCAGCCTCAAGCCAACCTATAAAAACTAAAAATCATAACTAAATCTATAACAACTAAAAACTACAAAGGCCTCTAAAGGTCTGCGCTGGATGCTCAAGAGCCAAGCTTTAGCCTGGCCCCGTCTGCTGTGAGCAATACGTTACACCCTAGTAAGCCTTCCCCCAGCCAGCTGTCTTCTATCTGCTTTGTCCAAATGCAACTTTTAGCTAGAGAGCGGACTGTTGGTGGTTTCCCCTAGACGGCCCTTTTGCAGGCCCTCCTCATAACAACACACACACACTCACACACACACTCAACGGTGGGGGCCCTATTTCCAATGAACGGAGTGTTTCCTGTGGAGAGAGCAGAGAGAGGCAGTAATTACCTGGAGCACTTCAAATGCTGCTAGACACACACACACACACACACACACACACACACATACATTCAGATAAGCACAGTAAGGAGTACTCACACACACATACACACACACAGGCAGCCAGACACGTTCCTCCTCCACTGGGTGCCTTGTCTAATGAAAGACTGCAGGGGAGAGCTGTGCGTGTGTGTGTCTGTGTGTGTGTGTGTGTGTGTGTGTGTGTGTGTGTGTGTGTGCGTGTGTGCGTGTGTGCGTGTGTGGTATATCAAGGTAAACATGCCTCCCACTCATCAAACCAGAATAGATTGGTTCTTTCGAAGAATTCAATTTAAACTCGACTTTGGGTTCCAGGAACATGCAGCCATAGACTCCCAGTATGATGGATTCTTTTGTATATCGGTTCCTGATTCAGTCTCACTTGACAGATATTACTAGTATTCATCAGCCATTTACAAGCATTTATTATCCAGCACCTATAATTGCACCTCATGAACCATTTGTACAATATTTATCACTTATATATGCTTCAGAGGCTTTGGTGTAAAGTACCACAACTATTTTATGACAAATATATACGCAGACCCTAAGCAAACAGAAATTAATTCACCAACATCAGCAGTACAGTACAAATCACCCACTGATTTAAAAGCCCAATCCTGCATATTTTAAAAGATAATGACTTTGGAGTGTAAACACATATGCTGATGGACTTGCTGATGGATAATAATTTCATTGCCACTTCCAGATCCCAGACTGTTTTTAATATTCATTTCTTGCTGATACAGTCCTTGTATCGAAAGCTTAGCCAAGGTGAAATGAAATGTTATCAATCCCATAAATCAAGACATACACATAGCCAGTGGTGTGGTAACAGTGAATCAACAGGTGGCATCCTACAATCAAGAAGACATAACTTCACTCTATCAAATTTCAAGACATTTTTCCAAGTCCATGTAATTAATTTTTCTATACATTTGTATAGCCTGTATGTATCGGAACATTACTGATTTATGATCTGACATCGTGGAGAGCCAACCACGCACATTTTGTGCATTCCTGTATGAATTTATGCATTTTGTATAGTCTCTATGGTAGATAATAGAAAGTTTTCAGCCTCAGACCATGGCCACTGAAATCAACATATCGATGACTTGAATCTTAAGTTGTTTTCGTTCACTTTTAGTTTTGTGTCTGTGTGTTAATGTGTGCTTGTTTGTTCGCCCGTGGCTCTGTGTGTGTGTGTGTGTGTGTGTGTGTGTGTGTCCATTTTAGGATGACAAAGGAACTAACCAAATATTCAGAACAGATGCCCAGCCTCAAAACAGCAGACAATTCAACTACAGATCACTTGTGTGTTTGTGTGCATTTGTGCGTGTGTGTGTGTGTGTGTGCCTGTGTGTGTGTTTGTGTGTGTGTGTGTGTGTGAGAGAGAGTAGCTCTCCCATCCCTTCCAATTCGACAGCCACCAGATGAAATTATAATTAGAATCAATAATTCAAGCCAAAAGCCCTCTCCGGCTCCATTGGGACAGTGCTCAACTTTGCTTTGGCCAGTTGACACTCCTTGACAACCTCCAATACTTATATGATATAATATTTTGTAATGCATTCAGCAGCCCTCAAACATTCATAAATGTGGCAATATGATTTCTTAAAGAAAAATACAACATATGAACTTGCTTTGTCTCTGGCTTTATTTAACGGAGAAAGGGTTGTCTACTTTTTTACTATTTGCATCTAGTTAAAGATGACTCATTGGATCTTCTCATGAATATAATGCTGTGAAATGTATTATGGTGGAACAGGCTAATGCTAGTGTACAATAATCTGCTTCATGCTTTGGTCCAATTGGTCAGGCTTCATCCCCCATGAAGAATCGGTTCTATAATGCTAGATGAAAACAAGAAAAGGAAAGCCAGAGATCTTTTTTTAAATCTAAGGGCAGTTTATACAATTTATGAATAGCTCTGTAATAATGTTTGATTTACGTATGCTGAAAATACTCATCACACCTCATTATTATTATAATCCTTATTTTTAAAAATAACTTAAAGACTCACTATGAAGAAGATGGCAATCGTGATGATAGGCTTTTGTCTGGCTTGTGCTTCATAATCTGCCTTCTCCACGGAGCCAACACACACACACACACACGCATGCACACACACACCTAGGCACAAGATGGCCTTGCATCTTCTAATCCTGTGCCTTATGACAGATGAAAGATGCTCTCCCTCTCCTCTCCTCTCTATCAATATTTGACATATGCTCACAATCCCTGTTTGGTGCTTCAACAAAAGAGATTTTTCTGTCAACAGTGAGGAAAGAAATAGATGATTTACAAATGCAGGGCCAAAATGTTTTTTTTGGAAAGGGGATGAATAGTATCATTGAGGAAGCACCCGGTGGGAGAGGAATGTGCCAAGTATCTGGCTGCCTGTGTGTGTGTGTGTGTGTGTGTGTGTGTGAGAGAGAGAGAGAGATAGAGACTGAGTGTGTGTGTGTTTACAGTTTATCAGTAGGGCCATCCTGGAGGTCTGGACCCCCCAGAGGGTTACGAAATAATTTGTTGGGGACACAAAATGATTTACGGGATAAGAAAAAAACATATTTCTGCTTTATTATATTAATTCATTATCATGTCTATTTTTTCAGGTGTTTTTTTTCTTTCATTTTTGCTATTTTCTTGTGAAATACTGAATAGTTTTTAGCCTCTCTGCAGCTGAACTGTTCTCCACTCTGCACTCCCCACTCCGTTTCAGACCCGCTGTTCTAAATGACACTCATACTAGAACTAGGAAGAAATTAATCAAGTCAAGCACGCACACACACACACACACACACACACACACACACACACACACACACACACACACGCACACACACACACACACATTATTAGAAGTGTACATTCTAGGGAAATGAAGGCATTCATCTTTGTAAGCCTCCCTGAGGAAATCATAAAAGAATGCCATTCTATTCTCGCCAGTTACAGCAGTGAGTAGAGTGTTGGGGCTCGATCACACAGGGTGTATTTTTAGCAGCAGAGTGCGGTCGTGTCTAGCTGTTTTAGGCCTGTTGCTATTCTCTATTTATAACGCTACCTCTTGCTGAAATTATCCCTAGTTATGACGCTTTCACTGCTATGCTGACGATACTCAAATCTACATAACTGTTCAGCCTAATGAAAAAGGAAAGGAAAAAATAGATGTCATTAAATTTCCTGCTACTAAATGCCAACAAAACAGAGATAGTTGTTGGCCCAAAAACACAAAGGTCTTGTGTCACAGATGTCACTTTAAATGGGGATTAATGGGGACTGTCTAATCACCCAGAGTCCCACAGTTAAAAATCTTGGCATTACATTTGATCCAACTCTTGTTCGACTCTTGCATCAAGTATATCGCAAAGATAGCATTTTTACACCGTCATAATATTGCAAAAAATTGCTAAATATGGCTGGCACTTAAGCCCTTGTATATGCATTAATTTCGTTACGACTTCTGTGTTCTGACCTGCCAAACTCCAGTATTAAAACCTTCAACTCGTACAAAATGCTGCTGCTAGAATATTAGCTAAAACTACAAAATTTGATCACCCATTTTGACCTCCCATTCCCTGGCTCCCATACTAGATCTGACTTTAAACTGCTTATGCTAACGTATAAATCGCTACACAGGCCCAGAGTCATATTTATCTGACCTCATCATCACAGGATGCCGGTTACCTTAATGTCCCGGGAATCCCAATTTCCACCAGTCCTAGTCCTAATTTGTCATTTAGGCTGATAAAATTTTTACCAAAAAAAATCTTGCCTTTTGTCACTTTAAAATTAGAGCAGTATAATGTGACGGGTAAAACTGACCCTGAATCCTTGCTATTGTACTAAAGTTGAAGGAGTGCGATAACATTTTATATTCCTTGTTGTGCTTATCTCCTGAATGAGTTCTTTTAAGTGAATCCGCCAGGTACCTTGGCTAAGTAGCTCGCCGTCAAATAGGATGTTATCCATATTAGTGATAAGAGCTTATTAGTCTAAGGGCACACAGGGCAAAGCATACGGAAAGAGTAGGAGGGAGAGTAAGGGGATAGAAGCGAGGAGGAGGAGGGAGAGAGAGACAGAGAGGAAGATGAGAGAGACAGTGTGAGAAGATAGAGAAATAGAGAAACATAAAGGGATATTTGTTTTGCATCAGTGTGTGCGTGTGAACGCCTCTTTGTGTGTGTTGTGGATGACGTGCTAGTGAAGGCCGTCAACACCATGGAGGACCTGGCTTGGGGAGAGACTTCAGTGCCAAGGACAAGGACTGTTTCCTCATAGGATGAAACAAGGTACAGTACAATCACTTACTGACGCTCCTTGACTGTGGATGGAGCACACCTGCCTCCCTATCCCTCTCTCTATAGCTAGAAGGCCTCTTGATCAGCGTCGGGCGGTAAGCAGCCGGTGGGCACTCACTGAGCATGTTGCAGTGATATATTGGTTTCTTCACCTTGGACTGTTTTTGGAACCTTCTTGTGTGGAATGCCCCTGAAACAGTGACTTGGAGGATAACCTTGTACTTCGAGAGTGGGACAGCTAATGAGTGGGTCGACAGCTTTCCCACTAGTTGCTGTGCCTCACTGTTTCCCCCTCTTATGTCTCTGTAGGCTCCCACCATGGGGTGAAGATCTGCAGGTTCATGACTGGGAAGAATTTAAGTTCAAGTGCCCCTTCCTTTGCCCTTTCCCTTTATTTTCCAATGAACAGATGTCTTTGGGAATCTGTTTGTGTTTGGGAATGTCTTACGTGTGTGTGTGTGTGTGTGTGTGTGTGTGTGTGTGTGTGTGTCATGTATACAGTGACACCCCTCCTCAATTATTCTATAGCCTCCCTGCTCTCTCTCTCACATACACATGCATACACAGTGAGAAATTTACTGGGGGGAAACTCTCAAAGACAGTTATGGTCAAGAGGTTTTGCACACACACATACAGTCACATAATGTCTCTCATACCCACAAATGGGCAGCTTGTTGAATGATTTTATGGACTGAAGTTATTAAATGCCTATGAATTCCGCTCCACTTTATCTCTGAGTCATTTGTAAAAGTTTCTGATGACCCTCTAATTTACTTATATCATGATGGATTTGGTTTGTCTGCTGATTAAATCCGACAAAGGATATTACAGTTAGTGAGAGAGAAAAATATAAAGAAGTGTACTGCAATATGCAATTTTGAACAGGTCTGCTATCACAGGACACATGCATGGGATTAAAAATCTCACTTTCCATGTTTCATTGTTTCATTGTGAAATGCAACTAAAAACATAACTGGCAAACCAACAGATTAGCTGAGTCAGCATCCAACGGTTACACTAGGTTGTCTCCAGCAGTGATAAGTGTCTCTATTAGTTTACTTTTCCCAGTGATCCGTGCAGTTTTGTTGGGTATAATCAGTAGCAGTGGAGGGTATGCCACCTAATTTATCCACCCTTTTATTTGCAGAATAGATCTTGCCTGCGTTTTTAGGCTGACGTGAATCTTTATGGCCTAAATTCATGGTGTACATAGTAGTAAGTAGTATCAAACTAATGTAATTTATATGGGGATAGGGTCTTTTAAGGGGGAAAAAAAGCATAAATCAATGTCTTTTTCTGCAAATACTTTTTGATTTACCACTATATCAGAGCATAATCAACAACAGAGTGAGTGAATTCCTCTCTCTCCATTATCCTTCCTCTCTTTCAATCTCTCACTCTCTTTCTTATCTTCTCTCCCTAACCATTTTTCCAGACATCTCCAGACAGCTATTGACATGCCTATTGAGTCCTATTACTTTTTTGTAGGAAAAGATAGCTGCTACTGTCCTTGCACTAAATAAATATAGACTATATATTTGGCAAATAGGAAGGCTAATACACATCTTAGCCTTTTCCTGCTGCTTTGCTTTGATCTGCTTTGAATGGGACAAATATTGGTCTGCTATGATTGGGATCAATATCAGATCCTAGCTATTTTGTCTGCGATTCATGTATCTTCACTGAATCATGTTTACATGGCTCATGTGTTGCTAGCTAGGTTCCCATAGAAATACATTTTACATGGTTGATTTTCAGTACGAGCCACTCATTCCTAATTTTAGAAAGCAAGCTATTTCAACATTTTGTTTGTGGCCACAGTTTCTTTATATGACCATAAATGTGTGTTAAACTATTGAAAACATGGCACAAAGTGACTTGGCTCTAAGATTATTTCCCTTAGTTTCTCTGACTGTTTCTGTAGATTGGGAGGCAAAAACAGTTAGCACTCACGGTCACAGAAGTCGCTTAATTGAAAAACTTAGAGTGCAGCTTGAAATTGAAGTTTTATCAAAAAGCCTCAGCCACTGTTCATGAACTGTTATTGTTATTCAAGTTGTTTCCAATGTCTATATTTTTGTGTCAGTGTTCCCCTCCATGTCTGGGAGACTTGAGTTTTATTTGGTTTTTGATGTGTTTGACAGCAGCATTGACCCTCCTACCACAGAGGCTAGCCAACCAACTGTGGCAAATACAGCTGATCCAGAGAGTCTGACTGGATGGCTGACTGCACTGAATGTGTTGTTTTTCCAACTTGTCTGACTTTTGCAACCAAAGTGAAAAGGATTCACAAGATGGCCAGTTTATGTTCCGTTATGTTTGTCTTTTATTATTTTTCAAAAATGAAGCAGAGAAATAACATTGTTGCTGCCTTAAATGAATAGTTCACCCAAAAATTTGGTCATTATCTACTCACTTTCATGTCAGTCGAAAACACTGGTAAAGTTTGTATGTCGACAGAACATACAGCAAGTTAGCTAGTGCAGCTTTGTTTTAGCCTTCTCCAATGCAAGTGGCTGCATCCTGGTTCTTTAGAGTTCCAAAAATTTCTTTACCAGAAACTATTACTCCATTTACAGCTTGTGCAGAATAATCCAAGTATTCTGAAGCCAAACAATTGCACTGTGGGTCCAAAAGTCCAATATTTACCTCATTATCTCCTAGATTTTCAAGTTTTGCACTCACTCTCAAGTTTTGATTTGTGCATGGAGATTTCCTGCCAGTGACCATACCAGATACGAAAATTTCATTTGAATCTACGTGTCTCAATTAGGGGGAATGGGAGACTCTTCTCTGTGGCTGTAGTTTTACATAAAAGTCTTGCCCAGGGCAGCTTTAACCATATTATGATGTCATTTTTTTTACCTGAACAGATCACTTCCAGTTGCAGAGAGGAAGAGGCTTGCCATGGGACAGCTCCACACTCCCTCAGTGCAGTCTCGACCCAGCACATCTCGATGTAATCCACCATACAGCTACATCTTCGAAACTACATGTCTCGCTCATTAACGCAGCAGAGCCACAACCCAGCTGTCTACACACCACAGCTGCATCACCACAACTTTACCTCCAAGTCTACATGTCTAAATCATTATCAATTAAAGGTTAAACATTGAAAACATTTATTTTTCTTCTTCACCAAATAGTATCATCTGGTGGTTAGAACCCAGTATTATCACACTGTAAGACGACATAACTCAAATAACTTCAGTGACTCAGCTCACTCACCCAGCCTCATACTTCTTGTCAAACATTGAGAACTGATGTTCTCAATGTTTGTCTGCAGTAGGATTATACAGTATGTTGGTACTATATTGGGGTACTATATGTTGAGTACTATATATATATATAGTTAGGGTTAGGGTTATATGAAAGTATATGAATACCACCCAATTAAAATGTCCAGTTTGGGTGCAGTCATTAGTCAGTTAGACCAAATTATATTTCTACAAAATAATGTAACTTGTCTTATTGGTTTCTTTCTAACTTTAGGAACCCTTTCAGAGCAATCTGAGATGGTGGGTGTCATGGTGTGTGATTTGACATGGAATGACTCTTTTGTAGGAAATCCTTAAAGAAAGTTAGACTTTTGGAGACAAGGTCCCTTTATGAGGAGCTGTGGGTGAGAACTGATGCTTATGCTTCTCTGTAATCAAGGGACAAGGGTTTTCAAGTGGGAGGTGGAGGTTGACTCACTCTCCCAACACCCTTTGGCTGGAAGGACACCAAATCTGAAGTTGACCAACAACATGAAAACTTCATATGAAGATTTATGCTATCCAGGAAAATTCCAACCACCACACAATAAATACACTGAACTGAAGCTACCAAAGACAGAGCAGGACGCACAAGGACGGATATTACTGCATTGCCCCCTCATATCAGATCCCAAGTCTACAGACCATTTTACTTGTACTGCCACTTATCATAGTGCCAGTGTTCTCCATACCTGAGCATGTGAGTCCAACAGCCTTCCCTGGTAAGCAGGAGTTTCTAGCTGAGCCTGAGTTCCCACCAGCAGCAGGGATTCATCGCCTTTACAGTGGAACTCTTTGGTCCAATTTGAAACCTCCGGCTCTCCGTAGAGCGCCCCCTGGAGGACCGACGGAGCCCCACAACCAAGCTCCTTGCAGGCCACCTCTGCATCCCACTGGTCAAAGTCAGTCTCGCACACTGAAGCCCACGACTGGTTAGACTTCACCTCCACTCTGCCTGAGCACAGACCTGATCCATTCACAAGCCTCACAGACACTGTGAGAGAAAAGACAAAGTAATTTACAGTGTTTTTGTAAATGACACTGAATGGGAATAAGAGAAACAGATAGAGGAAGAATGCAAAGAATCTTACCTGAACAGTTCACCCCAAGCATAAGAGAGGTAGTATCAGAAGTCACTGTTGCACAATCCTTCATTGCTGACTTAGATCCAGAACAGTTAGTTGTAATGCCCCACACAGGTCTTCTGGTGTGACTCCCTCTGACACCCAATAGAATAGTCCACTGGTTTCCACTTTCCCTGGTATTTCACCTCCACAGTACCAGCACATATTTATTACCCTTATTTCAGCAATACAATATTTAAAAGGCTTTCATTATTACAAGTCATGTTAATACTTTGAATACCATTCAATATTTCAAGCATGCAACAAATCAAGCGGGTGCTAGTCATTGCTTAATAAATCTTTAATAAACTCGTTAACTTTAAAAAACTACATTGACCAGCTCACCAATTTATGACTGGTGAGCTTGTCACATAATAATATGTGTTAAAATATCTGTATCTGTTTGAAACTGATTATCTTTCAAATAAATGTAACCTTCTGACGCTGGCAGTGACACACATTTTCTAGTTTTATTGTAGATTTTTGGTTTACCTTGTTCAGCCTGGAGACCTGAGGGGAAAAAGAAGAAGATAAATGATCATGTTGATTTGACCAGAGCCATCCATAGAGGTGCGTTTTCAAAGTTCTTCCAGCACATGACAGCTTTGGAAAACAAAACAAAAAAATCCCTAAAATGTACACACTGTGAACACATATTATTATTCAGTGACCTAAAAATAGATTATTTCACTAGTTCAAAATAAGTGGATTCATTAAATTTGTTGGACAATAGCAATTGTAGTAAAGGCAATCTGTTCATTAATGATATGTAAATCAGTCCGCCCAGCTTTCCACAGAAGAAAATTCATATTCTGTGGGACACATGTCAAAATTCTGTTATAAACAGAGGTTTTCTGCAATATTCTGTGGCCTTTAAAAACAAGGTAGAATATACATTTTTGGTGAAAAAACAAATTCAAGTGAATATAGGATACAGTCCAGACTATGGAAACTTGAACCCACAGAATACTGTTAAAATTGCTGAAGCTATGCCATATATTAATCAAAGGGTAATATTTTAACCATTCAGAACTATAACATCATACCCCTGGCTGCCTAATCCCAGTCAAGCCACTTTAGCTATTAAAAATGAAAACTGGACATAAAACACTGAAATGCTTTTAGATAAGCTGTAAAGCTGTGCTGTAGAGATTGTGACTTTTTGTCTATCGGGGGGAAATGCGTCCTGTGAAACTGGAAGTTACTGAAGGCTCAGTGGTCTTTCTAGAGGTGAAGATATGCAACTGAAGAACGTTTTTGATGATTTTCTGCATAATTCCATGACTTTTCAACGTAGCCATCTTGAGTAATGCAATCCGTTTTCCACCCAAACATTTTTTTTAACAAATATAATTTTTACCATGAGCTTAGATCACGCTAGAGTTGTGAGATTCAACAAGTCCCTCCCAAACCTACTCAAAACATTGATCTCATAGCATCTGTATTGTGCCTTTTAAACACATAGCAATCAAGAAGTATCATTAAAACAGTGTCCTACCTGTGCTCCAGAACAAGATGAATAATATCAGTATCTCAGCCGTGTGTGTGTGTAGCCAGGTCAGCTACATGGGAGTGGTGGTGGGAGTGGTTGGTATGGATGCCCACAGTCTGGGGAGCAGAAAAAAGTGTGGAGGATGCTGATGTGGCACTTGGTGTTTATCTTTCCATCCTTTCACACCTCACCTTGCCTCTGCTCACTTCATCTTCTCACCTCTTGCCCATTTCCTGTTCCATCGAAGTTCACAGCAAAGAAGGAACCTGTTAGATGTGAAGTAAACCCAGCTCAGAAAAATTCAGCTGTACAATAAACAAAAAATGTCCTGACGTAGATTATGTTCACCAAAATGTACCAGTTTTATGATTAAAATAGCTTCTTTTATTGCTCACCAATTGCAGTTGAATTCTGCCTTTGTTCAGGAAAATCACTGAAGTAGATGAGATGCTCCTTGTGCATCCTGCACTATGCTTAGGATGTCTGTAAAATTTGGTCTTGATTTCATTTAGTGCATCAGTTCCAGTTTGTTCTTTATAAAAGATTCTGTATTGCTATAAATGGTAATCATTATGCTTGAGCACTGCCTGATTGCCCTCAAAGAGAAAGTCCCTTTGTGAGTTTTCTTTTTTCTTTTGAGGTCATCTGGGAAGCCAGTCAGGTTGAAGTTAAGTCAAACTAATATAAATGTCAAACCCACAAAGGACACATGCACTTGAAACACAAGATTCCATTCATGTGCCCATGCAACACTGTATCTCAACATTTTACTAATCAAATTATTTCTGACACAAAGATCATAAAATAATCAGTGTAGATGAGTGTGAGTGTGTGTGTGTGTGTGTGTGTGTGTGTGTGTGTGTGTGTGTGTGTGTGTGTGTGTGTGTGTGTGTGTGTGTGTGTGTGTGTGACAGTCCAAAGAGTCCAGTCCTTAGCAAATACAACAAGATCGACCAAAAATTCAGTTCCATTTTTCCAAATACCAGGGTAATCCCATATTTCAATATAGCAAATATAATTCAATTCACAGTGATTACAGTTCAGTTG
>NW_027278725.1:0-45000 GCF_046629955.1 Centroberyx affinis | reverse complement strand
TCGCTTTGTATCTTATTTCAGAGGCTGCGGTTACCAAGGTAACTGACATTAATTCATACGGCCATCGATTCAATGCTCTGCTTATTAATCTTTAACTCGAGCTTGTGTGTCTGTGTGAGAGAGACAAAACTGTCAACTGTGCCAAAATGCTTGTGTGTGTGTGTCTGAGTGTGTGTGTGTGGGTGTCCTTTTCTTATTATTTCTAACCTTTATTAATGTTTATTAACCTTTATTAATGCCCTGCTTCTCTCACCTTTAGGCCACTGCAGTGTGTGTGTGTGTGTGTGTGTGTGTGTGTGTGTGTCTAGAGAAGACGGGATCTAGAGGATTCCCTGAGGTTTCGTCATTTCCCCGCAGAGAGACAAAGAAGAAAAAGAGAGAAAGAAAGCAAGAGGAGAGAAGAAGAAGGGAGTAGGACGCAGCGTATTCTTCTGGGGGGCAATAGGCACACACACACATACATACATACACACACACACACACACACACACACACACAAACTGCAGAAGGCACATATGTGGAGTGATATGATACAGCACACACACAGTAAAGTCCCCTCCTCTCCTTCGCACTCCTCTCCTCCACACACACACACACACACACCTGACTTCATTATCTGTGCTCTGCGATCAGAATGTCAGCAGCAACCATGGTAACAAGTAGAGAGAGAGAGAGAGAGAGAGAGAGAGAGAGAGAGAGAGAGAGGGAGAGAGAGTTGAGATTCACAGCCACTTCACACCAACGCATCATTAATGTCATTTAACTCGCTCCTCTGTGACACTTTCTATCCCTCCATCTGTTTTCCTCTTCCTCTCTCTCTTTCTTTCTATCTTTCCTCTCTTTCTTTCTCTCCTCCCCCTCCTCTAATCCTTATCCATCTTTCTTTCCCCTTCTCTTTCTCAATGTCTTTCCTTCTCTCTCTCTCTCTCTCTCTGAGTCAGGTTTTTATATAGGGCTTTGCTGATGACTCATAATACCTGGTTACTTCCCAATTTGTGTGTGTGTGTGTGTGTGTGTGTGTGTGTGTGTGTGTTTGCGCCCGTGCATTTGTGTATGCCAAGACTTATCTCGCTGCTTCACTGCAATACAGCTGCAGTGTGCAGTATTGGAGTCATAATGAGGGCTAATCGCTCACACACACACACATACACACACACACACACACACACACACACACACACACACACACACACACACACACACACACACACAATTCCAAAGAGGTGTTATAGTGGGTTTGGCTCGGTTTGTTACAGTTTACAGTAATCATCCTGGTCCTAGGACAGGATAGTTTTGGATTTTTCATGAATTTTTATATGTTTTTTAATTGTTGTTTCACTTTCAGGGGAATTGAAAACAAACAGTTGGGTTTTGTAGTTTTAGTAGTTTTTTAAAGGTGTAATGAATTTCAGAACAGGTTTTTGTATATTTGCAACAGTTATTGGATAATACAAACAATAAATCATAATTCTTTTAAAATGTAGTTGCATTAATTATTTGCTGCATCATCAACTAACTTAAAGTTGGGACCACTTCAAAACCTACACCCAAAATAATGTTTTACCCTGCATATATATAAAAGATGAAACTAAAAACATTTCACATATTTTTATTTAGTTTAGTTAGTTACAAGTAGATAGTTTAGTTCAGAATTCTTTGTTTTTATTTTGGTTTCAACAATTTTAACACCTAGTTTTCATCTCATTTAGTTTGCATTACTCCCTCTCACACAACGGAAACATGGAGGAAAGCCTGGCATTTTTCACCCGAAGCAGGTTTATGTGGAGTTCAGATTCAGATCATGAAGCATTATCACCAACATCACCGTGATAAACTTTAGAAGAAACAGCAATTAAGATTTCAGCGTGAAGATGGTCGTCAAAATACTTTTCTGTTAACTCATTTATTGAAGAATCATTTTGTTGACAGGCTGTAATGTCATAAAAGCAAGTATACTTCCAGTTATGTCATTTTCCCTTTCAGAGTCCCATTCGCACTGCTATCAGACTCACCTGTGGCCCTTATATATACCCTTATATATGTATATTGAATGGCAGTGCTTTCTATATGAAAACATGGGGTTGCCTGTGCTTTATGAAGAGACTTGTGTGAAGGGTTTCGCAAAAAGAAAAAAAAAAGTTAAGCAAATCTGCAAGTTGTGTGAAAACAGCCAATTTGTGCTTCTAGGATTGTTGAAAGAGTCTTTCTTTTGGAAGCTAATGTAAAGGTTTGGGAGAAGCAGTGTCAGTGTGTAAGTGATTGTGAAAAACTGTAAGACTACAGAACCCTGCGAAGAGAAGAGAAGAGAAGAGAAGAGAAGAGAAGAGAAGAGAAGAGGAGAGGAGAGGAGTTGATAAATGGAGTCACAGTGCCACCTGCTGGCCAGAAGAGCTACACCAGCTTACCCGGGCAATAAAAAGAAGTAATTTAATTTTGAGAGCGATATCACTGATGCCAATTTTTTTTTTTTTGTACTATTGAACAGTGGAGAGGGCAGAGGAGCAGACATGGCAGATGTAAAAGCACTCCTCTAGTGTGCAAAACACTCTACCCACCTTTTATATTTGCAACACTGAAGAGTTTACCCTGCTTTTTAACCTGCCATGAGTCTTCATGAGGGAGGTTTATAGTGCAAACCATAGTAAGGAGATAGGATAGGAAAGATAGGATCCTTTAAAGCAAAATATGATTGATTTGTGTTTATATTGGTGGTTGTTTGCCTCATGATGACCACTGACTGCAGGTCATAGTTTGCCCACATTTTATTTGCCACTGCATCACTGCCTCCAAGTTAGGCTGAATAAAATATTAAATTCTGGGAAGTCAGTAGTCTAAAAGCACTCAAAATAAAAGGTAAATGTAACTTGATTTGCCTACCAAAACCACAAAATCTCTATTAGGTTGTAATAAAGATTAGCTTTTAAAAAGCGGGTCCTGGGAGAAAGAAGATTGCACACAAATGTCCGAATCGGAAGTCATTCAACAGGCCAATATCTTCTCTTTCCTTCTAATCCCAAAACCAAAAGAGGTTTGCTCTATTACAGAGCGTAATGCATTCAAATGACCCAGACTCTATAATGAAAACCCAATGTCCTCCAAGCGTCTCTGCTTTTATCTGGCAGCAGGCGGTCGTGACTTTTCCTGTTGCTATGAGACTATTGGAAAAAAACAAAATGTTTGAAAGGTTGAAAGGTTTTTAACTTCGGCTAAAGAAAAGGAGGCACGCGCTATAAAGCCAGCCAGGTGTCTGTCGGACATGAAGCCTAAGTGTTTTTGCACCACTTCAGTCTGAAAGCTTGACAAAACTTTTTCCCGCTATAATACCAAAGCTTTGACTTTTTTTTTTTCCCCATTACAGACGTCCATATCAGAGCAGCACTGTATACATTGTGCATGTAATTCAAAGTGGAATATAACATAATGTCATTTATTATCTGCAGGGGAAGTCGCTACAGAAAAACCGAACGGAACAGAGCTTTCTCCTCCCCTGCATGCATTTATGCCAAGTCCAAATCTTCCAAAGCGGTGGATAGTTGAGAGCATGATGTGACAGTATTTCACCATTAAGGAGCTTCAGAGTTCCCCATTACACCCTAATGGAAGCACTTCTTTCACGCACATACACACCTGAGTCCAGACACATCACCCTAATACAGGTCAGAAGTAGAATTTGAGCTTCATCATGAACCCACTGTAGAAAAAACGACATTATTCTGTCAGATTTAGAGCCACTGCGCTAAGCATTGCTCTATGTTTGAAATCTTGCTGTAACTTTGGAATGAGGATTTAGGGTTAGGATTTGGGTTTAGGGCTAAGGTTAAAATTAGGATTAGGTTTGGGTTAGGGACAGAGTTAAAGGGATAGTTCACCCAAAAATCGTTTGTCAAAAAGTGGTTGTCATTGTTTATTACCGGAGAGTTTTCCCTACCTGTAGCTGCCGGGCCGCGGTGTCTCACGTTTCACTCTTGAAACGGTTAGCCAATCAGAACAGAGGGGTCGTTAATATTAATGAGCCTTAAAGACACGGCGACAGAAACGGCCTGTTCTTGGTAAGGCTCAGAGAGATGCTGGAAAATGAAAGAATGTAATGTGTAAAAATGGATTGAGAGTGTTTTTGGTACATGACACCACACACACAGCTTTGAATGGACCTCTGGAACACTGGAAAGTAGAGAATATGGGACCTTTAACATACCTTAGCATGCGCACTGGACAGAGCTACGGAGATGATTTTGGGGCCAATCCTCTCATTAGACATTGGGTAAGGTGACCAATGGGCCGAACTCCCAAAAAAGGTGGAGTACTCCTTTAAGGAAGTAAAGGGAAGAAGTCTGGAGTGTGGAGTTTAACACTGAGACACAGTCCCCCATCCCCCCCCAGTAAAGTTAACCCATATCTTCCAATTTACCAGTTTATCATCCTCTCCCATCTGCCGTTAAGCCCTGACACTTCCCAGAGTATGAGAGAGATGATTGCAGAAATGATTATGTTTGGCTATAGGCCTCACATCCTCCCCTCACCTCCACTTTTCTCCTCCCTTCTCATTTCTTTTCTCCTCTTCTTCTTTCCCCATCACTACTCCAACCAATTTCCCCAACCTCCCTCGCCTCCTGTCCTTCTCTTTCCTCTCTCTCTCCCCCTCCAACCCACATTTCCCCCATCCCTTCCCCCCCGCACCACTCTCCTCCTCTTTCTCATCTCCACCTCTCCCTCTTCTTCTTTATTTCTCTCTATCGGCCCACCTTCGTCCCCAAAGGAAGAAGCCGAGGCGATGTTACAATAGGTTGGGTGTTATTGCTAGGTGGATTGGAGGGCCGAAGGTCTCACACACACATACACACACTCACACACACACGCAAGGGGATTCATAAGGTGTCATGTTATTGGTTTGCTCAGGGTAGCTCCTATATGAACTCCCTGCCTCTCTGTGACTCTAATGTTGGCTCTGTGTGTGTGTGTGTGTGTGTACACAGAAAGAGAAAGGGAGAGAAAGAGTGTATTTTGGAGTAGACAGGTAGTTGCTCAGCTACAGTATATCAGCTCCATCAGATGTGAAAGTGTGTCTCATTGCATTTTTGTGTGTGTGTACAGTATGTGTGTATGTGTGTGCGTGTGTGTGTGTGTGTGTGTGTGAACTGTGAGCTCCATAAGCTAAGGGGAGATGTGTCTGTGTCTTCCCCATCCTCAGGCTCTCTCTCTCTGGCCTCAGTGGGCTAAATTCTCCCTTAGGGCCAGAATACAACTTGGCAGGAAACCTTACAGTGTGTGTGTTGCCTCGAACTCCCATTCTCTTCCAGCTGCTAAGATGATAGTCTACCTGGATACTGTGCTAAATGAGTTTTAGCATCCAGATACACAGTGATTTACCCACCTCTTGTTCCCGGAGGTGGTGTGCTGTTGTTATGACTCCCTCTGAAACCGTACGAGTTCACATTTTATTCCCGTAAGCTTGGAGAAGTCGGTTTTGATCCGTAAACGTAAAATAAGTCTCGTACAGAGGTAGAAACATGTGACAGTCAAGACAAGCGAGTCTCAACTTGACAGAGCATGGGAGATCCAAGGTGTTCTAGCAGGAATACAGACACTTTCTAGTTCGAGCCTTAGAGCGCTGCAGTGAAATGAAGCTCCGGCAAATGTTCCAGCCCTGCAAATCTTAAATCGTGCAAAGCTTATTGATTCGGGCTTTATTTATTCTATTTGTTAAACCAGGGTTGATTTGATTCAGTAAACCTCAGGGGTGGTCTTACCATTAGGCAAAGGTAGTCGACTGCCTTGGGCCCCGGCAGCCAGAGGGCCCCACAGAAGACAAGAATAGAACTAATGTAAACTTATTTTTAATCAGTATAAAAGAAATGTACACCCCTCTCTTTGTTACAATAAATGATTTCAATCTTGAAATCCCCCCCCCCCCCCAGGCTATAGTGGGCTATCTAGTGTGATTTTGCCATTTGACTTTAAGCTCATTTTGCTTGCCACTACATCAGTATCTTAGTGATTTAGGGGCCTAGGGCCCCTAAATCACTAAGTCCGCCCCTGATAAACCTTTTACCATAAGTTGCAAGCCTATAATGTGTCAGTATCACAGAGCTTGAGGCGAAAGGTTTTGCAGCAAGGACCAAAGCAGTGGAAAACTGGCACAGCTGAATGAAGTTGTGACTCATGCCACCACTAGGTGGAGCTCTTTTACAGTGGTTATAGTCAATTCAACTGTTTCAGCCAAAGTCCGTTAGCTGTTTGAGGTTAGCAATTGCAAACTTTTCTTCTCCACTAAAGGTAGGCTAAGTTATGTTTTATAGTTTATATCATTTAAGGGGCTATATTAAATTAAGTTGATGATGCTTACCAGCTAGGTTTGCTAATATGCTGATTTTGATGAGAAGAGCTAGCGAGAGAAGCACAATCTTTGATAATGCAAAGTTTTGCCAATTTGCTAAGCAGACGTGCTACAGACACATCTGCACAGTTCTCAAGAAAGTGTGACACTTTACGGCCTGAATGCCCGGACTTGCGTTGTCACCATAGCAACTAACCCTTAAAATGTCATAGTCACAATTTTATGGTGTACCAGCCAAAAGACCATAGCAAACAGTGGAAGGACCGTATCCATTCAAGTTCTGTGGTCAGTATTGAGTTGGCTATACTGTTATTGTGCAGTGGCAGCTTGTAATGTATTTATTCATATGTAGTTGGAGATTTTGTTTCAGTGAATTGGATAAGAATATTGTAAAATAGGCCTAAAAAATAGGCCTATAATAATAATAATAATAATAATAATAATAATAATAATAATGATAATAATCATCATTATCATTATTATTGTTATTATTATTATAGACCTAGGTGGTTAGTAGGTGGTTGCTATGGTGTTAGGAGTGGTTGCTATGGTGTTTCTAGGTGGTTGCTAGGGTGTTACTAGTGGTTGCTAGGGTGTTACTACTAATGTTCATTGTTGTCAGCAGTACCATAGCTCTTATAATGTAGGCTGCTTGTTCATAGCTTCATCACTGGCTGAGTAAATACTCATTTGTTAAACTCTCCAAAAATTCAAAATAAAAAAAATTGCTCCTCAAGATGTTTGGTCCAGTAACTCAGTAATAGGCCCTTTTCACATCGTCATGGTAACAGTTTCTGCATTGAGAAACAGGTGCATTACGACTTCCTGTTGCCAGCTCTGGCCTTTACTAAATCTCTCCACAACCATGCTAAAATGAATATTGGTGAAATACAAAGACTATTTCTGTAGACTCCTGGATCTAAACTAGAGACAGGCTACAAGATTTTGGCCTAAAGTTACCTCTTCACAAAAATAACATTGCTACAGGAAGCTGTAATGCGCCGGTTTCTCAATGTGGAAGCTGTTACCATGAAGATGTGAAAAGGGGCCTATGAACTAGCTTGATTTACCTCTCCCCTCCCCCTTTCATTCTAGAATGGAAGAGTTGCATTGTGATGTCATAATAGAGGATACTACTATATCTCTGCACACACAACCTGAAGACCTTCCTGCCATCGGATGCCGGCGACATGGTAAGTAAGCATTTCTCTTCATTTGTAAAACTAAACATAGCAGGATTTACCTTCTGTGTTCAAGTATCACCTATTAAATTATTTTTGCTAGAAAATTATGTAAGAAAATATTTTTGTGGTTACTTTGTTTCTGCTAAGTTGCATGTAACATTAGGGTTATTGCTGACTTTCTGATTTTCTAAGGCACTGGTGAAGCCACTAGCTGAGCTTAGTCACAATGTGCCTGACTGTTAGGTACAGTAATAATTGTGAGGCCCATTTCCTATTACTGAGGAATGTTAGCGTTATTTCTCTCATTATTTCATGTGGCGGGAGAGCAGAACTGAGCAGGGTTGGCAAATTCAGAGCAGGCAGAGGGTTGGGGTTCAGGTTTCCGGGGGCACAGCTGTATTCATACCATGTATTAATGCTCATGGCAAAAAAAAAAAAAAAAATTCAAACCCATGTGACCGTTCCAAATGTGGCTTTGTACGTCATGAGTGATGAAGTCTGGCACCACATGCCAGCACAGCCATGCATGCTGCTGCTTTCTCCTGCCTGAAAATGAATTAGATTTGCCACCTACAGGAGCCCACTGATGAAGGCAGCAACCTCTCATCAATCCAGTTGTGACTACATTTAGATGACACATAGGCTATTTATTCATGTGATTACCTACACTGAATAACCTTTATTAACATTTGGACAGTTAATTGCTGGTTGATAGGCCAAGCGTTGCACATAAACAATTACACCGGCTCTTTATTTAAGCTTAATGTTACTGAACAAATTAAATACTCATCAAGGGCCATCACATCACCAACTCAGGGGCTAGAAAATGGGTTGCAATAACCTTTATCAGCAGCTTCATTTATAAAAAACCTTCCCTAAAGTCAACACAAAATGATTGCAGAGGCACAAATGTGAGAAACAGATTGAGAAACATTGGGTAGTGCATGTTTCAAGTTATAAATGGCAGTCGTTCTGAAATTCAATAACCTTATTTCCTCCGCCACTTTCAGAAACTGCCATGAACGGTTGTTAAAATGCTCATTATTTGCTTACAGCTTGGCATTTAATTTCTCAGTTCGAGGCATTATTTCCAAAAAAAATGTCAAAACAAATTGGACTAAGCTTAAGCAATCAACCTGACTCCGAGTTCAGAAAAAATGGAGAGCGGCTATTATCAGTTTCACCATTACTTATAAAAGTTAACATGTCAGAATGTAAGAACAGGCTGTGGGCTTTGCTCTGCATCAACCAGATGAAATGGAATTTGGAAGACCATGAAGTCATAGTGGACACAACAAAATTATTAAAGGTGAAATGATTATGTAGTTCACCCAAAAATGAAAATTCAATCATTATCTACGCACTCCCATGCCAGTAGAAAATCGGATAAAGTTTCTTAGTCCATAAAACGGTAGAGATCCCTGGAAGAAGTACAATCTAGCTTTCTCCAAAACAACTGCAGTTGCTGGAGACCTGTCTTCAGACCATGCTTCAGACTTCAAAAAATAACAGAAAATAAACACAAAATGGCTCCATGCAGCTCTCCCAAGATAACCCAAGTCTCTTGAAGCCAACAGCTCCCAAATTGACTTGAAAAGACTGACATTTACACCATTATTTAGCTGAAATCGCCACTCTAGCGGTTATTTCAAAATACGTCACACCGCGCTTTGATAGGTAAGACTAGCTCGAATTAGCAGAAACAAGACTTCCAGTTTGGCCGTTTAGCCTTCAAAATAAATGCGTGAGATTTTAGAATAGGTAGAAATACTGTTTTAAACCAATTACTTTGTATTTAATCATCAAATTCAAAACATCAGCCCCCATATTAATGTTTGATGTCCACTCTAGTCTCCGTTCTGTATGTATTCTGCACAGTGTAATACATGCAGCGTGTCTAGTTTAAAATGGCACATTTTATGGCATTTTTTCATTTGGCGATTAAATAATTGATTTAAAACAGTATTGCTACCTATTTTAAAATCTTGCGCTTTCATTTTGAAGGCTAAACGGCCAAACCGGAAGTCTTGTTTCTGCTAATTCGAGCTAGTCTTACCTATCGAGGCCGGGTGTGTGCACACCTGACATATTAGAAATAACAGCTAGAGCAGCGATTTCAGCTAAATAATGGTGTAAATGCTGTCTTTTCAAGTCACTTTGGGATCTACTGGCTTCAAGAGACTTGGGTTATCTTGGGAGAGCTGTATGGAGCCATTTTGTGGTTATTTGCTGTTATTTTTTGAGGTCTGAAGACAGGTCTCCGCAACTGCAGTTGTTTTGAGAAAGCTGCATTGTTCTTCCGGAGATCTCCAGGACTGTTTTATGGACTAAGAAACTTTACCCGATTTTCTATTGGCATAGGGGTGAGATAATGACTGAATTTTCATTTTTGGGTGAACTATTCCTTTAAGATGGAGCAGGTAGAGTTCAGCTGTTAGTGATGCTGAGAAGGAGACATGGTAAGAGGTTCTCCTTTAAAACATTGGATCAGGTTAGCGTTAGGTAAAACATAAGTTGTAGCCCTTTAGATTTACAATTTATGCAGCAAATTATTTTCTTGAAAAACTACCTGTGTAGGCAAATATTTTCTGATTCCTTTCAAATGTCACATGTAGTGGTATTACTGGCTTCATAATTTTACACTGATACAGTAAATGGCCAGTTGCCATAATTGCCTTTATTTTGAATTAACAAGCAGTAAATGAATACAGTGTAGTTAAATTGAATACATTGCAATACTATAGGGATTTCGGTATAGGTGTATACATTTTTTTTAGTTCCACTTTTTATCATTTTGTCACTGAAACCATCTAACTTGGACCTTAAAACACATGTTTTCTTGTTGCTTGAAGTTAGAGAAGTATTACAAAGGTAGTATTGTAATATGCACAAATAAAAGTGCATTCCTGGGATACCATGTTATGGAATTTAAACATTTATCATAACATCAGACACTGAAATGGTTTTGTCCTCCTTTTTGCTGAGCTCAGAGTGCCAGTGTTCTATAAAGTACTAATCTGCATAAATCAAAGCTTTTTTTTTTAAAATATCCTATGTTGCTTATGTTTACAAGTTTGCATATGTGCATGTTTATATGTTTGACCCACAAACTACTGTACAAATTCATTGCCATGCAGATATACATGCAGGGACACAGAAGCATACACTATGCAAATATATTGCAAAAGATTAAGCAAAAGACACTTTCTTCTTCAAACTGTGACTAACTGCTGCCCTTATTTCCACAGGACACCACTAAGAAGAAATGCTACTTGAAGAAAAAGCCAAACAACAATGCTAATAAGGTGAGTACATCGTCTTTCACTAGCTGATTACAATTTCAAAATCCACCACATACAGTAGATGTTCTCATGTATAGCATGTATCTATGTTCTATATCATATGCCTTGCCTGCTCATTCTCAGGTAATCTGCACAATGAAGGCTGATTTTTCAAATATTGGAAAGTCAATACAGCATTCAACTTCCTCTTTGTGGGAAGAGCTTTGATCTGACCCAAAAACTCCAGCATTTGAGTGGTTCCAGACCAAATCTAACCTACACCTGCCCTACAGTGGCATTTTAAGAAACCAAATCCATTCGAATCTTAAAATATATGAGCCCATCCTAACCCTAACTCATAGATATATTATAGAATCAAGTGGTTGGAACATGTGTGTCTATCCATGTACACTGACTAAGAGTAGACAACTTATAACCTAGCCTATATTTGAAGTATAGGGTTTCATGTTAACATTATATGTCTTCTCTCTCTCCAGCAGGAGCAGATTGAAAAGAGCAAACCTATCTTGTCCTTTTCTTCTGTGAAACACATCCGTGATGAGGATATAGATGGGCCGGAGGAAATTATCATGTTCCTCTCCCCCGCCAATTCCCTCACAAATATCAACAATGTGCAAAGTCTGCACTATTCATTGTCAGACTCGGTTCCAGGGGACTCTCAACTAGAGTTGCTAGCACCATCCATTAGCGAAGACATTGCTGAGGAAACCCGATACAGGCTATTGGAATCCAACTATGCTGAGTCTCATATTGTTTTGGAAGTCCAGGATCACAACTTGGTTGATTCAAGTGAACTGGATGCTCTGAAGAAACTCTTGGAGAACGAGAGAAAAGACAAAGCTGCTCTAGGAGAAATACTGGAGAAAGAAAAAGCTGACAGGACTCTTCTTCATGATGCACTGGAGAAGGAAAAGTCATCTAAAGCTGCTCTTGAAGAGGCCTTGAAAAAGGAAAATATGGCCAGGGAGGCTCTTGAGGAAGCTTTGAATAATGAGAAATTATCCACAGCTTCTCTTAAGAAAGATTTGGCCAAGGAAAAGTCAGCAACAATTGCTCTTGAGAAGGCATTGTGTACGAAAAAATCTGACAAGGCAGCTCTCCAGAAGTCTCTGCAGAAGAAGAGGCTCGACATTGCTAAACTTCAAGCCACACTTGCGGAAGAGCAGTCCAACTACACACAATTCCGAGTAAGAGTGGAAACACTTACATGTGAGCTCAAAGATGGCGAGAAAATAATGAAGCAGCTCAAGAAGGACTTGGCAGACTCTGTTACCAAGCAGAAAATGCAAGTCAAAGCACATAACAAGCTGGTTCAGCAGAAAGAAGCTAAAATCCGGGAGCTTCAAGACCACATCATTGAACTTCAAGACCGCTTCTTAAACATCAAAACTGACAAGTTCAAAGTCCAGCACCTCCAAAGAGAGATTGAAACCAAGGACAATCTCCTGTTTTCATTGAAGATGAAAGCAAACCAGATGGCTTCAGATCTAACTGAAGAACAGAACAAGAGCTGGGGTCTGCAGAATGATATTGCAAATGCTCTATCCAAGCAGCAGAAAGCAGAAGAGGAAAGTACTTGCCTGATTTGTGAGAAAAAGGCAAAACTCAAAGAAATCCAAGAGATTACATCCTCTCTGATGACAGAAAAAGCCCAAAATGCCCAGCTGCAAGGAAGACTTCAGGAGCAGACTAAACACACAACAGCTCTTAGCACACAAGTGCGGTCTTTGGGAGAGGCAATTGCAGCAAAAGATGCTCTTCTGTCTTCAAAAGGCAAAAGTGTCAATCAGCTGACTTCTGAGGTCTTAGAAGGAACGAGCCAGATCAACAAGCTCCAACGTGACCTAGAGGCTGCCCTCTCTGAGAAGCAGCTGTCCCAGAGAAAGCTACAAGAAACCCAGGAAACTTGTAGAAAGCTTGAGCAGGCTGCGTTCAAACAGAAGACCGAGTTGGACCAAGTTTGCGAGCAGCTGAATATTTTGGATGAGGAACTCGATCAGAAGACTCTGGATCTGGACAAGAGCCTGACTGCTGAAAAGTTCCTGAGAATTTCTGTGGAGGAGGAGCAGAAACGTTCTGGGAGAATGAGCTCAGAGATCCAGACGAGAGTAAATGAGATAGCCAAGCTTAAAAATCAACTGAGTGAGAGCCGGCACACCGAGATCTCAATAAGGAGGAGCCTGAACTCGGACACTGAGGCTCTCAAGTTGAATTATGGCAACCTGGAGGCAAAATACAACGCTCTACAGTGTGCACATGAGGATCTGCTAGGTAAGTATCATTCCCTCTCTGAGGATCACCAGGAGCAGATATTGAAGAAAGATCTCATCCTCTCTGAACAGCAAGCTACAAATATCAAGCTTCAGAACACAGTTGATCTCCTCAAAGCCATTCAGTCTGAGGACAAGAGCAATCAGAACAAATTGCAAATTGAAAAGACCCAAAACTTAAAACTGCGACTCAAAGCCAACAAAATGGCTTCAGCCCTCAAAGAGGAAAAAAGCATCAGCAAGAAGTTCCAGGCTGAGCTCCTTGCTGCCCTCTCAACGCACGGGCAGCTGACGAAGGAACTACAGAAAGCCAAAGAAGACCTTTCAAGGCTGGAAGATGAGAGGATAAAGTATGCGGCAGAGGCAGATGGGAGATCCAAACTGCTCCAGGCACTGGACAGCAAGCGCAGTATGCAAACAATTACCCTGGAACAAACTACAAGGGCTCTCAAAGAACTGCGAATGGAACATGAAGCTTTGGAGAGAACTCACGATGACCTGGAAGCTAAGCATTATTCCCTGCTTTCAGACCATGGTATCCTCAAAGTAAAATTTGACAGGCTCCATTACACCCTGCATTCCAAGATGCCTGTCGAATTATCCACTCCCAAATACCCGGCAGGTTTATAGATTGCGATTGCAGTGATACTGGGCCCCTTAAAGACACATCTCTCCCCTGATAAATTTGGCAAATTGAACAAAGATTACAAATCCCCCCCAAATTTTACACATTCAGTCATGGAATGTGTTCTGTACTGCCCGTGACCTAAATATAGTAAATGAACAACAAAAAAAATGCACTGTAAACCCAAAGGAGTCCCTAACTCAAATACTAAATTTACTAGTCTCCCAAATGTAGACATAACTGAAATATTCGTAAAACAACGCATATGGTAAGTGTTTCAAGTAGTAAAATGCTGTTATAAAACGGATAGTTCCGGTCCTTGATTATGATTGGCTGAGCCGCGATCGAAGCCGTTTTAAAATACTCTATAAACGCACACGTGTGACCGCATCACATCAGTATTACTGCGCCAAACAAATTGTCTGTGACTGCGTTTACATGGACTTGAGTATCCCAGTTATGAGGCTTAACCCGGTTTTGATCATATTCGGGATATGGCGTTTACATGGAACACAGAGAAATCTGGTTATTCATATCCCCGTATACATGATAAATACTAGTATCCCGGTTACTGATTACTGCATGCTATTTGCGCAGGCGCCTGTGATGTTTACAACACAAACGGGCAATTTTGAAATTGTTAATCTGATATTCCTCTTTAACTGTTAACCTTAAATTAATTTGACTGTTTTGTTTTGATGTTTGGCCATGTAGTAATGTTTCTTTAGTATTTTCCACCGTGACCTGACTTGCTCCACTGTACGTCTTTCTCCCATCTAAACTGCCAAGTATATTTAATTCTTTCATCACCGAAAGAAATAACTCACGTTTCCTCATCGCTCCAGAAGTGAGACGCTCTCGTTGCCACCATTGTTTGTGTTTTTCTGTTGCGTCACATGGCCGAAGCCGCGCCTGCGCAGGTAGTCAGCAGCAGTCAGAAACCGGGATAAGATGTATACACGAGTACTCCGGCTAGCATAATCGGGTTTCTCAAAACCGGGATAAGGGCTTATCCAGGTTTCTGAAATCGGGATATGATGTTTACATGCGCAAACACAGAAACGGGATACTTAAAAAAGCCGATCACAACCGGAATACTCAAGTCCATGTAAACGCAGTCTGTGTCTGCATCTGTGTCAGTTATTATTATTTGTTACCAATAAATTATTGCATTTTTTGTTGCTGTGTGTTTATTTTATGAAACCTTGCCAGGTATATGTAGTAACCAGGTTCCGCTCCGCGTCGTGCCTAACAACGCCCCTTATCTGTTCAAAAATCACTGTAAACCATGGCCTCTTGGGGCTTATTGCTTTAATTTACTATGGCGTTGGTGCTGTAATTAATGCAATATTGTTCAGTTTTAAAATTACACGCGCATCATACACTTTGATTTAGGGGTTACAAACTTTGGCACAACACCGCAGCCTATGTTTGGAGTCACCAATTTAGTACTGCCCAACCTGTGAACCAAATGAGGATGGTTTCTCCGTGAGCCGGGTTCCTCTCAAGGTTTCTTCCAGTTAAAAGCTCGGGAGTTTTTCCTTGCCACTGTGCCCATGCTTGCTCTCGGGGATTGGTGGCTCTATATGTCAGCTGAACTGAACTGGCTGCCTGCTCAAAGTTCCCCTTCCCCCTCTGTGGGTATATAATACTATGGGGTTTTTTTCCCCCCCAAAAAAAATATTATCACCTAAAGTCTAAATTAAGGCAATTTTAAACAATTTGGGTTTTACAGTGCATATAAATTCAAGATTTGTTTGATTGATTTACAGTATTTGCCCTCCAGTGTCATGATATTCAGATTTGATAGCCATGCTTTTACTGTATTCATTGAAAATAAAGTATTTGAAAAGTATTTTTTTTCTGTATTGTTTTCTTCCTCAATGTTTACATTCAAGTCTAGAGTTTTTAAGATAAGATAGGACGTTAAAGGAGAATTGATTTATTCTAGTGTGAATGTCTAGCCCCTTTACACTGGCCATCAACATGTGTCTTGCATCCGAATTGTGTCTAGATCTGATGTTGCTGGATTACATTTACACTTGACATTAAAATATGTCTCCAGTGAAATCGGATTTCTCTTTCCCTCACCAAAATGTAGATTATCACGTCCATTATATTTGGGTTTTTTTAAACACCTCGTCTCGCTTGTTCTCCGTCCACGAATCTCCCGACAATCTATTTTTGAAAAATGCATTATTATCTGAGCTGCCTGCTGCCTGTTTGTTTTGCTTGTGCTTCCTGGAAGTTTATTTCCGTTTACGTAGCTCCTATATGTGGATGGGAGACTCCTTACATTTATACTTTGCTGTTCACGTGGTGAAATGTATCTCTGACCATTTGCAGAGGTGGTGAAGGTGATCAATCTCCATTTTTGCACTATCCAATTGCAATCCGATCACCCAGGACACATGTTAACAATAAGTACAGACAAAACACCTATGTGCAATCAAGCAACTAGACCTGTGGCATGTCATATATTGAATTTTAAAAAGGAAATCGATGACTTCGTAATGCTTTAGTATTTCCTGTTCTACTTGGAATAATAATGCTACAATAAAATGTAAATGTTAAAATGAATCCACGTGCAATCCATGTACCATGGACAAATGCAAATGGAGAGAAAGATGAAGAGGCTGAGCAACAGAGTGACAAAGACAGTCAAAATTAAGAGGAACAGAGCATAGCCCCTTTCACACATGCAGCCTGTTCTATAAATTTACCGGCACAGGGCTTGTGTGTGAAAAGGTGCCAAAAGGTGTCGAAATGCCAGTAAATCATCAATTGGACAGACGTGGAAAGGAACTAACCATAAGCGTAATTTCTGGGAAATGACAACAGTGGAATTTAACGGTATTACCGGAATTGTGTGAATGGTACCATTATGTTAAACAAGACTAGGTAGACCTAGTGCAAGCCGGGCCTCTTGGCTGTCACACCCTAGTATAATACGTGTTCTGTACTGCCTGTGACCTGCTTTATCATTTTCACTCACAGTAACCCCTGGAGACATTTTGAGTTTAATATAATGTTAAAGAGGCATGTCTTGACTGTTACCAAACAGTTTGAGAAAAGTGTTTTTGAGAAAAAGGGCCTCGAAGTTTGCAGTCATTGCAGTCAAGTTTACAGTCACATTTTGAACTTCAACCACAGTTAAAGCTACACTAAGCAATTTTTTCTAACCACTAGAGGGTGACAGAAACCTCAACACATTTGTAAACCCACAGCAAAGCTACTGGACAGAAGCCCCTTAGAACAAACTGTGCATAAAGGCTAATGGCTAAAATAAATGTACACCTACGGAGAAGTATTGCCGGTTACCAGTCTCACTTTGCCAGATTTTTCTCCTGTTGAAGGTTGAAGAGGCAGGTAGCAAGTTTAGTTAGTTAGTTAGTTAGTTGAAAACGTTTACTTGCTTGCATCATCGATTCAGCCATTACTCAGGCCGACTTTGACAACAAGCTTTAGAAAAGAGGTGACAACAACAACACAGCTGGTCCACGTGTGTAGCTATTTGTTTATATCATTACGTCTCACAGAAATCTCCACGTAGCACACGATAAGTTTCAGGATTGGTTACAGGGTCTGAAATCACTTATTGCAGGTTTAAGCCTCACTTGTATATGGAGACGCACTTGAGCAAACTTATGTGCACGTCATATATGCATGCACACGTCACGTGCACACGAGTGCGAGGAAGAGTCATATGGGATGAAAATCATGCCATGTTTCGAAACTGAAAAAAAAGCTTCGAAAGGTTGAAACTCAGTGCTTGAAAGCTTGAAATCTAATAAAAAGGTTTTGCAAGATTGAAACTAAGTTTTGAAGGCTTACATAATGTTTTGATAGGCTGAAAAAAATGTCAAATCTCTGCAAACATTATTTTGTATTTGAGTTTTCCTTCTTCACAACTGCAGCACTCTTTTTACAGTGTTTCTCCCACACATTTTCAGAGTTTCAAATTTGTCACTGTTCTCCCGGTGTATTAGTTTGTTTTCCAGGTTTGAAACCTTGTAAATGGTGATCTGAAAACTGGTGTGCATATGTTGGGGGAAAAGTTTTGAAACGTTGAAACTTGAGTTTCGAAAGGGCAAATCTTTATTTTGAAACTTGTGGATGTACATTCGCACTCGTATTGCAGACTGTTGTTTCAGAGCTGAGTTTACAGGTTTACAACACCCACTTTTCAGAGATCTGCCCACACAGTTGCGAGCTTGCGAGTCACGTGATTTCTGGCAGCGTTGTCTCGCAGCTCTCTGGTCTGAAACTCTGAAACAGACAGTCAGAAAAAAAAAAAAAAAAGTCGGGATCCTGGAGGCAGGGGTATTTTGCTGTTAAAGGAATAGCTCACCCAAAAATGAAAATTCAGTCATTATCTACTCACCCCCATGCCGATGGAAAGTCGAGTGAAGTTTCTTAGTCCACAAAACAGTCCTGGAGCTTCACAGCAAAACAGCGTTGCAGCATTCTCCTAAACAACCGAAGTTGCTGGGGAAAAAAAACAACCGAAAAAAACATAAAATGGCTCCACACAGCTCGTCCGGTGTAATCCAAGTCTCTGGAAGCCCCGAGATCCCAAGCTGACTTGAAAAAAAACGTCATTTACACCCTTTTTTTTTTTAGCCGAAATCTTCACTGTAGCCGCTGAGCTCAAAGCCGCGTTCACGTTAGCACGCACCCCATCTGAAGTGGGTGCACGAGCTCGAAAGTGCGTACATGCACCGCTAGACGAGATCGAGAACTCGCGATCTCTGCATACCTCCGTGTTTACACTGCTACCCAGAAGCTAGCAGCACACACAACAGAGAGCTCTGCTCACACACAGTGACTTGTAACACTTACCGTTGTTCCTGGTTCTAAAACCTGGTTCTACAGTATAGAGAATGAATGGGACACTGATTTTGTGGAACTATGAAATATTTTGGCTCTTACACCAAAATGAGCTCAAACGCCGAACCTGTATAGATACACAAAGTCAGTATCCTATCAAGTGTTTTATGGAGCAGCTCCAGCTTTTCCAGCCACGTGACTAAACTGTCCTCTAGAACAACATGGGAATTCTTTAACTAAGTTGTATTCCAATTACAGTATATTAGCTAAAGGACCATTCAAGCATTAGAGAGGGAATTCCTGTTGCAATGATTGATAGCTCTGTGTTTATGAGCAGTGAAAGAGCGGCCAAAGTCTGTACTCAAAGCTTGTAGTCACAAGTAGAAAACAATAAGCAATAAATCTCCACTGTCTCGGTTGACTGCTTTTACTCAGATCAGTGCTTTGTTTTTATTTTGATGTCATTTTTGCTGTGTGTGTACTGGGATGGCATGCTGGTTGGCATTTTTATGTGTCATCATTTTGGTTGGTGTTTATTTGGATGGATAGGAGTGTCAGCTAAATGCTTGGATTGTATAAAGTGTAGTTGTCTGTCTTGAGGCTTCAGAGCTTCTAGCCAGAAGGAGGAGTGTTTATAAGCAACCGCTATAGGGCGTTAAGATGGAAAATTAAAGGAAAACAATGGAAAACCTGAAACCAACTCTCAATGAAAAGGAAACTGCATTCACCTCAGGCAACAGGGTTGAGGGCAAACTCACACAGAACAAACTGAATAAACAGATAAAACAGGCCAAGAAAAGCATACAGGGAGAAGTTGGAGAGGGTGTTCCAGGAAGGTAAAGCCAAGGACGCCTGGCAACCCAACTATATCCGGCCTAAGGGCAGATGAGTGTTTCACTATGGAGAAACAGAAGAACTTCTACTGCAGGTGTGACCAACATGACTTCACACAGGAACCTCACCTACTGGGACAAAAGCTGCTCAAGATGGAAGTCAACCCACATCTCATTCTGTGGGTTCTGTCGTTTTCTCACATACGGACACCAGCTGGTCAGAATCGATGGTCACTACAGCTCCGTAAGAACCATCTCCGCTGTCATCTCACCTGTTCTCTTCACCCTGTGCACTGATGACTGCAGGAGACGCTCTACATCAAGAACTCATATGACACAGCCTCCATGGATACCACTTTTTAGACCTCTGTGTCTCCAAACCTAAAGAACTAGAACTCTCAGGCTAGTCTGGCTACTTAGCAACACCTGTTATGCACTACTGGCTGGATCAAGCATATGCAGCAATTTGTGGTGGTATTTCAATATTAGTGGGGGGGGTTTTAAATGTAAATGTGTCTACCTTGTCTATATAAAGTGATATAGTATAAAAGTAATATAATAATACGATTTTTGATTAGGGCCCCTCCACAAATCTTTCTCTCTCTCTCTCATAGACTCACAATTTCAAAGTGCCAAGCCAAAGCTGGGTTGCCAGAAATGGAAATGGTATTCAAGGCTCTAATTATGCAATGTTGACAAAAGCTTTTCCCAAATCCCTAATACAGTCTGAATAAAAAACTGGGGGGTATTTGGCTAGTAGTATTAAACAGGGTAAATTAGATTACCCAAAACAATAGCCTGCAAAAACAATTCCTAAGGACAAATCACCATAATTTTCCTACAATATTCCTACAGGAACTTAGAGTGTGGCTGTGGTGCTCAACAGGGTTTATGGTGACTTTTCCTATGACTTAACTTCTATGGTACCAAGATAATATTCCTATAATATTCCTGTAGGGACTCATTGGGACTTTTATTATAGGGTTAGTATAAGAAATATGAGTACCTAAAAAAATTCCTCTCAAAATTTCGGCACTAAAGACACTCTATACAGCAGTGATGTACAGTATACCTTTCCCATCCCAAGTTTACCAGAGAAATAAAGCTGTAGTTTTGCTTTCGGACACTAGATGGCATTACTGAGACGTCACTGCAGATCTGGCAGGCTGAAATGAGACCACATTTCCATTTGTTTTAACTGCAATTGCATATGTATAAGAGTTCATCTGCCTTTTTGGGCTGACAGAAATCTTTATGATGAAATTTCATAGCATACATAATAGTAAGTTGTATCAAATTGATGTAACTTATATGAAGATAGGGCTTTTTAAGGGGAAAATCAAATGTTTTTCTGAAAACATAATTGACTAATATTGGTGGTAGTTTGCATTATGATGATCTTTGACTGGGGGTCATAGTTTACCCAGCTTGCCATTTACCTCTATAACACTGTTCATGCCAAAAATGCCTTTAAACAGAGCTTTTATATCCAGAATGCATGTTGATATCAAGCCACAAAATACTGAAGGATTGTCTTTTTTGTGATAAATATATGCTAAAAGATGTTTTCTCCTAATTAATGGTTTGATCATGTTACATATGACAGCATGGGATTTGACTAAGTTTACTTCTAGGCAAAACAAACACTTGAGCATCGTCCACTGAAGGAAACACCAGGAGATTATTGAAGGCGTTTCTCTTTTTCCCTCCATTACTGGGGCAGCAGGAAACAAAAAGGTGGGATGAGCATTGGTTTCTGGGTATTGGAGGAAGGCAAAGACTATTAGAAGTCATGGAGCGGAGGGATATTTTTTAGATCCTGCACTCACTGCAGAGAGGGTAGAGAGAGAGGTGGGGAGGAGCGAAGGAGACACAAATAGACATCCCATAATAAAGCGAGTCTGCTTACCCTGCCTAATGGCGTCTGTGGTTGGCAGTCGTCAAGGCGACCGGCCAGCCATCCGCTGAGGCCTCCACAGCAAACAGGAAGTAGTGCGAGAACTGAGAACAGCAACTGAAACTGAAACAGCAGTTGGCGCTCTGGTTAGATGTGCTCCGCTTGTGTGTGTGTGTGTGTGTGTGTATGTGAGTGTGAGTGTGAAAGAAAGAGCCATCTGCACTGCCTCTATTCCTCCCAAAGCAGAACCACAAGCACAAGCAAATGTTTACCACAGAACACACACTCGCGTACCGGTATTCGTCATTACATTCATTACATGTATTAACCTGTAAACCTCAGCATGGCCCGCCAAACATTTAACCCTTACCTTAACCTTAAGTCTACATGTTAAACCTAACCTCTAAACTGGCCCATTTTCACAGTGAAGACAAAATGTCTTTTATCTCAACAGGAACAGAGGTACAAGTTCTCTCAGTCTCTCACATGCCATAAAAACGGACTCTGATCTTTATGAGTTCACTAGACAAACCCTCAGCAATCTAAACCGCCTCTACACTTCTCATAAAAACCACAGATTAAATTAAAAAAAACAGTCTTTATTCAGATTTACAAGATGATCCACAGGTATGATAGTTACCATGATGATGTGCACAGAATAAACAGTTGGGTGCGTTGCTATGTGGAAACCTCTCAACTCCAGTATGAGTAGCTGAGCAGTTAGGCTCCTTATTGGCATTTTTTCGTTTTATTACTTGAACTGAAACGTAATATGGTGCTTTATGGTATGTGTTGAGTGCAAGACTGTAACACAAACCCCAGCACTGAATTGTAAAAGAGAAGGGAGATTTTCCATTTGGACCGTTTGTCTTATTAAAACCCATTGACATGGATGAAAATCCTGTTAAAAGAGGACTTTAAAAAAAAAAAAAGAAAGATTACAGAGAACTAAGGGAGTGCTGGCAGCTATGCTTTTATCCCATTCCAAACACATTCTGCAGTTTAAAAAACAAAACATGATGCATCAACAGGAGAATGAGAATTTGACGCTTAATTCCCTTAATGTTGACTTTTGGTGGATCGGAGGTTTTCATCCATCAGTGATAATGTGTTGCGTGAATCTGGCAACTAAACATCAAATCACAGAAAAGCAAAACACAGGTTGGTGAGAGATCGACCAACCACCTGATAGAAAATCATATTTTCAATAATAATATTACAAATCATCAACATTCATTCTTTTTTTTTTTTTTTTTTGGAGAAACACAAAAATAAAATCTCAATATCCACTTTGGATTAATAATGACATCCCTTTACATAAAACTAATGAAGCAGAAAAGGGCACTGGGCTTAAGTGCACATTAGTTATTCCATACTAGGCCTCTTTGTATTCATACACCATAAGACATGGACAACCTTTTGAGGCAATGTAAATTAGAAAAGGGTCTGAATATTTGTCAATTTAAAGTCATTTCAAACTTTGAGCTGGACTGCCAAAGAAATAGAAAGTTAAAAAAAAAGACCTATTCCCATGGATCACAACAAAACAAAATGATTACTTTGAAATCAATACACTTGGATTGCTTTGTAGGCACGTCAACAACAATGCCATTCCCATGCCAAATAACGGCTATAATACACAGCAGACTGATAAAGTTTAACAAACTATTGAATGATAATATAGTCCTCAGTGGGGATGTGAAGTGACCAACATCACACAATTGTTGTAGATAACATAGTGGCCTTACAATGGCATACGTGATAAAAAAAAAAAATTACACACTGCTGGTCGTGGCTGTTGAAAAAATTACCAATATACATTGCTTAAAAATATTGCCCATGTACTACGGCCTTTAAAGTGGCTACAAGGCTGTTCCATACAGACATCTCTCGAAAAACTGTAACCATGGTCCAGAATAAATCCTTGAAGAGTTTTGAACAATCCAGCAGGACTTCCAACTGAATCTCTCAGTATGGTCTGTCCTACAAGACTAATAACGAAGGCACACGGAAGAAACATTTGTTCAGGCGATTTCTATCCCACGTCTGCCGTCGAGTGAACCCGAATCACTGGGATTCAGTGGGATTCTTCAATGAATTCACCGCATGATAGCCGCGTGTATCCAGTGTAAAACTCCAAGGATTGGTTCCGAGATACGACAGATTCCTATTAGATTTGAAAATGATTTGTCTTATTGTGTTCCTGTGGGAACTTTTGGAGCTGCTCCAGGCTGGAGAGCTCTGTGGAGGGCGGGTCAGGCAGGCTGGGATTCAGGACTGTGCTTTAGCCTGCTAGCTGCTAACACGGTTAGCCTACAAATCAAACTACAACTACAACATGAGTCGAGTGAAAGGGCCCGAATAAGAGAAACAGCTTTGTTTAGTGCCACTGTTCATCGTTCTGTGCATACATTTCCATTTTGGGGTGTCAGATGTAGGTTCTCCTTTGTTTACAAGAGGTTGTGAGTGAAAAGGGCTGCGAACCAGTGGGCGGACAACATGATACAGTGTAATCTAGTTCAACAGCTGATACTATAGCTAGAGGCTAATGTACTCTACTCTAGGGGGAGTGGAAGGGAGGGGATGATGACGGCACAGGAGAAAGAACGGCTGTGCAGTTGGAAGAAGCATTCAAGTCAAGTAGGTAATGGGACGTTTTGAGCAGAGGAGAGGACAGTGCTGTTATGAGAGGCTGAACTAGGGCCTAAAACTAATGAACAGCACAGCTGAGGCTCGGGTGATGACACTGTGCTCTCCTCTTTTATCTTCCTATGGGCTCAGAAACTTCCCAGTTCCCTGTTATGTTGAAGACAGCAAAATACTCAATTCACCTGTCATCAGTGGCTACGTTTACATGCATGAAGTAACCTGGCTACTGGTCATACCTAAGATCATAGTCATGTTAAGCTGTTTACATAAACCTTTGGTATCCTGAGATTGAGTCTTTCTGTTGCCATGAATAAACCAGTTGACGGAATATTCCTTCTCCCTATTTGAGCAATCGTAGTTTTCCTCTAACACAGGTGAAAGAAATTATTATTACTGCTCGGCACCATATTTTTTTGTTGACATCACAATGCGCCCATTACACTGTGCAAGTCTGCACAAACAGTGAAATCCAAAAGTGTAAATTGTAAGATGTTTCCATGCCACAGTAATCAGTTTAATATGGGAGTGAGCCAGGCATCTCATAATCAGAGTATGAGGTTAACCAGGTTATTCTAACCCAGTTATGACATTTACTTTAATCAAACCAAAACCAGGTTACGTGTAACCGGGTTAAGAACGGAATTCTCTGTGCATGTAAGCGTAGCCAACGCCACCCGTCTCTTCATTCCTCGAAGTTTCCTACTATTCTGTTTGCTAGCTCAATCCACTAGCCAACAAGCCAACTAGCCCACAAGCCTATCTGTTAGCTACCTCTATGTGTAACTAGCAGACTAAAGCACATTTAGTTTGAATCCAGCAACATACTATGAAAGGCACACATCTTCAATAAGGCTTCTTTCTCTCTTTCTCTCTCTCTCTCTCTCTCTCACACACACACACACACACACACACACACACACACACACACACAAACCAGTGCAGTCCATAAGGTGCAGAAGCGGCTTGCAGACATACATACATATGCGCTATGTACATTATTAACAGTAGAAGGCAGAGGAGAGGAAAATACATGAATACATGTTCACAGCCAGTCGGTCACAGTCAGTCTGTCAGTCAGCCGGTCTGTCAGTCTCACAGTCTTTCTTTCTCTCTGCTTGTCTGTTCGCCTGTCTGTCTGTCTGTCTGTCCATACGTCTGTTTGTTGGCGGGTACATGGTCCTGAGGTCTCCAGACAGACAGACAGACAGACAGACGCCTGCTTTCCACTACAGGGCAAATCAGGGCTTATACATTATTAATGTCACTCTTCTTCCCAGCAAAACAACATGCCTGTGATTCTTTTTGCGTCTTGTTGCCAGTAGAGCTGATCTGCCAGCTGGGATGTAGTTTCACATAAAATATTGCGTTCCCTCCCTTGCTATAAACATAGTTTGCTTTTATTAAAGGAGTACACCAAGTTTTTCCATCCATGTGTCCCCAGTAGCATACACTATGTTGACTGATAGTAGGTGACTAGAATTACCTCAAAAGTGACAAAATGAGAACTTGTAGCAGCTGTAAAGCTAAATGGTAAGTAATCTTAAATGATATGTGGCTAAGTCTGGCAGTTCTGTGTAGGAGATTGGTAAACTTTATACAAAATATCCAAGATCCAAAAATAACTTTGAACTAGCAGGGACTTCCTTCCCTGTTTCCATATGAAGTGAACATAGTGGGTGATAGGAGACTGTGTACTGTTAAAATCACTGCACAGCGGATGAATATGTGGCTGCTCACCAGAAATAGTTCAAAAAATAAACCTGGCTACATCAGCTATATTGAGATTATGATATTTCATTTTTAAAATTTTAATTTATGAATCTACAGGCCATAATATAACAACCACTAACAACTTTTTATGACTAAATGGTCAGTCTTCTTACTTTGGCTAATGCTAGATGCCAACTATCACTCAACATAGTGTATTCTGAAGCGTTAGCATGGAGCACCAGAGCAAATGATCTACTGGGGACACATGGATGATTTTGGTGTCTATGTTCTCATCACTTAATGGGTACTCTGACCAACAGGCAAATCTCCCCAAAACTCGGCATATTCCTTTAACGGCAATCTGCATCCCCCCATTGAATGGAAATCAGGAGGGTTGCAAAATGGCCCCAGATGGGAGCTCCAGTGAAATCAAAGGTTTTGGAGCTTGCCACGGTAAGCCCCACTTGGCCCTGACGTGGAAAAGCGACATTCTCTGTCATTCCTATGCTCCAGAAGTGGCGCTGAAGCTCCGCCCTCGTCCGGGGTCAGAGGTCAAGAGGTCGTGACGTCGGAAGTCTTCATAATGACGCTGGCGCGCATCTCGTGGGCGGGGCTCGACGCCAGGGGCACGAGGAGCTGAGAGTTCTGGCTGTAGCCCGACGTCCAGCCGTCAGTGTGGTAACTGATGAGGGGGGTGGGGTCTCGCGTGCTGGTGACCCGGAAGTTGGGCTTGGCCGCCGTGACGAAGGTTGCCATGCCAGGAAGAGAACATGTAGGAACCCTGAGAACTGATGAGCTGTGACTCCGCTTCCACACTCCACTGACACCCTGTCAATCAAAATAATAAGAAGGAGAGGAAAAGATGAACAAGAAGAGGAAGAAGAAAAGAAAAAGCATTGATTTGAGGCACCTTTCAAGGTACACAAATACTTGAAAGTGATATTTTACTTATGTAGAACAATCTCTTTTTTACATTCACACCTCTACAGACGTTCAGGAGTCTGCCTCCAACATTAGGTGCCTTGTGAGTCTGCTGTTACCACTGGCTTTTAGGATTAGAATTGGATTTAATAGAATAGTAGGTTTTCAAAATGGCAGTAAGCAAGCTGGGCTGACTAGGGTTCCCCAAAGCAGCCACTTATGATGTGTATACAAAAGCATGGGCACTATAAATGTAAATGCTCTACAAAAGAAAATACCACTTTAAGTACAGTTTTGAGGTAACATACAATAATGAACATAAGCCAAAATACAATCAAAATCAAACAAAAGGTATCACATATGAACAGTCAAAAGGCCGTGGTCTAATAGCAAATCAGCTGGATCATTTGTCAAGTGTAGATAGATATTGGCTAATAACTACATAGACAATTTGTTAGTGAGTGTGTGTCAAGCTCCTTCAGACAGTTTAAACTCACCAAGAGACAGCACATATTTCATAATTAGGCCTAATTCATTTTAACAAGGCATCATATGAAAATTTCAGACTGGAGTTTTAAGGAGAATTACACATTTCTATCAAGCTATTTCTACTTTTACTTAGGTAAAACATTTGTGCACTCCCATTACTGGCAGCAGGTAGTGTGTGTGAGAGTGTGTGTGTGTGTGTGTGTGTACAATGTACAAAGGACAATTCCAGATCAGACTGTTAATGTTTGACAGTCACAGTTCCTGACAAGCCCCTCCCTTTTCTCAGTCTCTCGCAACATAACAGGAAGGAACATGCGCACACACTCGCGCGCACACACACACACGCACACACACACACCCTGTTATAGCTTTAAGGTTCAGCCTGTCGTTTCTCTCAGGTGAATCAGGCAAAAACCTGTTCTTCCTTAGATCAGAGCAGTTAATGATTCATTCACCACTTTCTCTTGTGTGTGTGTGTGTGTGTGTGTGTGTGTATAATGGGAGTCTCACCTCTTTGGTGTCTTCTGTATCACTGTGCAAACTGTCTGTGTCACTGTCTGAAGATATAAAGAAAGACACAGAGAGAGACAGAGAAAACCAGTTAACAACAGTACAGTAGTCAGTATAAAGTGTATAGGAAATAGCAATTTTGTCAATAAGCCAACTGTCCTCATACCACCCATTTACAACAGGGAAGAGTTCAATTCAACCTCTACCACCCTGTCTACACACTACACACACACACTAAAGAAGATAGCACACTTGCATTTATACATACATGTAAACAATACAATTTTATAAAAACATAAACGTAAAAAAAGAGGAGAAAACATGAATCACAGTAATTTTGACTCCGAGCCAACTAGCCTCATACCACCAATTCATGGCAGAGACAGAGAGAGATGGAAAAAGATACAGCTACAGATACATAGAGAGACGATCACAATTGCAAACTGACAGAGCCAGCTCTGCTAGAATGACAGGTTGGGGGAGAGAGGGAGTGATGGATGCAGGTAGAGAAAGTGAAAGAAACTGGAGGTGATGGTGAAGCAAGGGAGTAAATAAAAGAGTTCCAAATAAAGCAGTGATCTCACAAGTATTAAGAATATAACCAACTATCAAACTGCCAAGGTTGTACAGGATTTTTTCTCACTTGATATGGAACATTAATGCTCTAATGTGTGATTTTGAGCACCAGCATGTCTAGTTTCCGATCAGCCAATTTTCAGTGATTGATCACTTTAACAGGGGAAGCATTTGAAATCATCACTAGAGCTGTGCACAACTCCAGATTCTTGTATTTTGCAGTCACTACAGCTGTATGACCAATTATACATTTTTCTCAACTTTTAGTATTCTACTATGTATTATCAGTTTTAATTACATTCACATCATTTTTGCATTCAGTACAATTTGTTTGGATTGAATTTCTTTTTGTGTGTATATCAATCTGTATTGACAATTTTAAGACAGTGGAATAGCTTTTCTTTCTTTCCAACAAAATATATTTTTACCACTCTAACTAAAAGTTCAAAAACAGTCAAATTAAAAATAGGAGAATCCTGTTAACTTATACCTAGTACTGCAATTTTCAGTGATAATCTTTCCTGTATCACATCCTATATTTGGATGTTTTCACAGACCAACTGCTTTGCCCACTGGTTCCCCAAAACCCACTTCAGATAAGATCTGGTGAATGTAGATTAGAAGACGCAGACGTAGTCAAACCTCACTTTAGATAAGGATTAGTGTGTCTGACTGCAGTGAAAACATACAAAATAAATATGCAAATACTATGGACCATATTCAAATCCTGATTTGCCATGCGGGAAACTAAACATTGATCTTAAACCAGTAAAAACAGTCACGAGCCAAAAAGATTGAGAACCACATTTCTAGACCACTGGTCCCATGTAACTATGGTGACCGCTGTGTTCTAGAGTACTGATCCCACATAATGATGGTAACCACTGTGTTCTAGAATGCTGGTCCCATATAATTATGATAACCACAGTATTCTCATGTTTAGGTCCCATGTAACTATGGTAAGCAATGTGTTCTAGAATGCTGGTCCCATGTAACTATGGTAACCTCTGTGTTCCAGAGTGCAGGCCGCATGTCAATCCACTGAACTGTTTACTTCCTCAAAACTTGACTCCACCTTCTACTCTATATAATAATACAAATAATAGTCTCTTCCCCAGGATTCAAGGCTCTTGCAAACATACTGCAGTCTTGTCATTGTTTAATCATTGAGTGTCTTAGTTTAGTTAAAAAATATACTTTCACATAAACTCATTTTCTGTTGGTTTCGAATTCAAGCAAGCTCAGAATTCAGTGCTTCAGATTATGCCAATTGATACTGTCTGTTATCTGGTGCCCCGTTCTTTAATTCACATTGAAGTTAACTCTAAATTGTGTTGATATCAGACACCATCAATAACCACTCACACTACATTATCTGGTGTGGCCCGCTTGAGGCAAATTTGCCTAAACTGCCCATGCAATCAACTTGATATTCAGTGTTCATATGTAATAGCAGAAGGTATCTTTGTGGCTCAAGTGCTTTGTTGTACTGGTGGTAGTGATTGTCCCTGATGCTTGTCCTGCCGAAAGACACTTAGTAAGTGTTTAACACTGTAGCAACTGCCTTGGTTAAAACAGCAGCTCAAGCTGCCTTTCTTAGGTCATCGCACTGATATTAATGTTGCAGTATCATTTGACATCCGCCATTGTACTGTGAATTGTGGCATTTATGCTTGATTATGCGTGCACCGCATTCTAGCCAATAATAGTGCTTTGAGTGTTACTCTGTAAAGTGACTAAAAGGCATGTTCTGTGTCTAGACTATTTAAGTGCTGGTCTATATGGACATGCCTATAGACTCAGTTTAAGTAATCACCATTTAAAAGTTCCTTAGTGGTAAAAATCTGGCTTTTACCATTTCTACCATTTCTGCGGCAGTTGACCCATTCTGGGTCACAACCCAAGAAATGCTGCTCTACAAGTACTAGAAGCATTACTGCAGAGGCACAGACGCAGTCACCTGTAACCTCCAGTGCTCATGCTTGCTAAGAAGCACATGCCCACACTTGCATGTGAGCATAAACACAAACACACAAAGGACAAAGTACATCAACTAAACTTTTAAAAAGGATGTTTTAGTTAGGGACAACCCATTTGTGCTACTTTTCAACACAACATGTGATAAACATTTTTTAAGAGCAGCGTATTCCTACATATTCCTAATGTGCATGTGAATCTTTGCATGCAAATGTCTTAGTGTATAACTGCTTGTATCAGTTTGTCTGTGTGTGTGTGTGTTGTCTCACCACAGCCTGAAGACACAGGGGAGATCTGGAGCGGGTACGAGTGGGAGGAGCTAACTGTTTGCTCTTCGTTCTCAGTGGTCACTTCGATTGTCTGACAGACGAATGGCAGCTGCTCACTGGTGATCACATGATCTTCTACCGGACTGTGAAGGGCTGAACAGGCACAGACAGTATGCGTTATGATTGACCGGGCTGAAGACATGCATTCACATTCAGTGCATAATTCAGTGCAGGATTTCTTGGAAAAATTTTGAAAGTGTGTGGCCCTTAAACATTGTATTTACAAATATTTTTAAGCTGTAAATAGTTTGTATATGTTGGTAATGTTTGAACCACTGGATCAGATTGACCAGTATCAGTTACGTTGGGATCTGAAAGTTTTGATTATTTTCCATCAGCAAGTCCTACACCTCCAAAATCTAAGTGTCATTCAAATTGCTGAGTCTACTCTCAATTGATGTTTATGGAAAAGTTTGTCAGTTTCAGATAACGTTCCGTTAAAAACTTCAAAGTTTTTTTTTTTCAACCAAACGTATTGTTAATACCCACAGCCCATGTTAACACCCAATTTTTTCAGTATTTTTTGAGGAAAAATACTGATCTGGTACAGAAGAGTGCATGGTGAGAGTTAACAGCCACTTCTGCAGACTGGTTGGTGGGCTTTTTTACTACTGACTGATTCATCTCCTAAATAGACAATCTTTTGCCCACTGAACCCTCTGTCAGCCCTTAATGCAGAATAACCATCAAACTGTACCTCAACCACTTAGCTAGCAACAACTCAGCACTATAACTCTGCTGCAGCACTCACAAAGCATGAGAGGATACTGCTGTTTACCCAAAGCTGAACATGAGCCAAAACGACTACTGGAAACCTGAACAACAGTACCTACTGTAGCTGCCGACATCATGGCGGACCTCTATCAGAGGCACCTCCACCTCCACCTCCACCTCCACATGAAATCACGTGATCTCAACATCTTCGTGTTGTTTTTTCTCATGAAGGCCAGCATTCTGCGCATGTGCGTAATCCGCATTTGTAGTTTGCAAGAATTTTACAGAGGTAATATACAAAGTTTATTAAGAATCTTTAAAAAGTCTGTTGACTTTCCTAAGGTTTTATTCAATGTTTTCAATCAAACTTTTATTGAACAGTCCAGCAAGAGTATATATTGATATGGAGATAACGAATTAGAAAATGCCAAACGGCTCCAAGCATTTAACGTTAGCCAACTTATTTTAGTCTCGTTGTTGTCCTGTAACCACGGCAAGCCTAGTTTACCTTGTTTGAACATTGTCTGTTAGGAACTGAAACATTTGACCCATGACTTTCTATCCATAAATGGTACTGGACCTTCTTTTCATGTAGGTTCCACAAGATTCTTCCTCCCTGTTGAAAGTCAATGTGACGCCCTGTGCCCTAAAACACCTGCAGCGGCATAAAATGTGGCATGGAAAATGGATTGGAGTGCTCTGAATGTACAAATATAGTAGAATCAGTGCAATTAATTTCAATAGGATGAATTCCTTGTGGTTACTTGTTCAAGTTCGATTATAAATAAACAAACTTGAACTTGAACTTACCTACAATGACAGCAGTGTGTCCAGCAGTGTATGGAATCCAATGGTAAGCAGTCTTTGCACTGCACTCATGTTAACTCTCTGAGTGTTGAGCAGTTTGACACATTTCCGATTAAAAAGTGTTACTGTTTACAAATCTGGTTTCTAACACATACCAGTTTGAAGCAAATTGTGGAATTTTAAATTTCACTTTTGTTTTCACGACAGGAGGCTCTTCTGCAGGTTTACTGGTCTGTGCATCGCCAAATGACAGACATGACGTGATGCGCACATCAGGCGCATTAGAGATTGGTTTAGATCCATTTCTATACATTAAGCAACTTTTGATTTTGTGGCAACATGCCATAGAGCCCATGTATGGTAAAGAAGTGCATGTGCATTTTAACAGTCAGTCAGTCAGTCAGTTAGGGACAAAGACTTCTTCGATTACCTCTTTGTTTACTACCTCTGTAAAATCCACATGCTCCTTTGCGAACAACATAACCAAATGCGGATTGCGCGCATGCACTGAATGCCGGCCTTCATGAGAAAAAAAAAGCTTGGTCCCTCTCAACCTGAATGCAGACTCTCTCATCCCATTAAAACACCAACAAAAAGTAGTGTCCACTTTCACACAATAGTGCAAAGTGACCACTCAAGACCACTTGAGATTGGGGGTAAAATGCCACTCATGTCACACTACATTATAAATAGCTTTTAATACTATTGCTTCCTGGATTGTATTTTCCTGTCTATGTAATCAAACCTGAAAAACAGGCATTCTCAGTATAATGAGGTAGGACAATTTGTCTACTACTACTTCAATTACTACTACTACAACCACCATTTCTGTATTCAGTGTAATGAAAAAGCCTAATGATCAGCAGGTACTCCATAGCATAGTGGAGGATTCAGACATAGTAAGTGTCTGCAAGTGGTCTCATCATCAATAATACCACCACACAAGTAACGTGCCAGTGCCTCTATTTTGCTGTGTCATAATTATAAAGTATCCAGAAAAAAAAAAGTTTCAGCTCTAAAACTTGCAACCAAAACAGGGACAAATCAGAGCCAAAATAGTCCATATTACAACTGCTACAAAATATCATAAAGGAGACACTGGCGTGGTACCTGACATGCTGTCCGCCACTGTAACCTCCTCTATTTCCTCTTTGATCATTTCCTCTTTGATGATTTCCTGTTTGGTATAGTTAAGGGGTCCAGTGTGAGCTTCAGAATGGCTCCAATCTGGAGAGGGAGGGGCTACCTGGGGGTGGCAGAGAGTGGAGAAAGAGAAAGATTGATAATTATTGATTGATGATCTATAACCAATATAGAAAATTGTTCATGTCCGTGTCAAAAAAGCACACTGAATTGACTTGAGAGAGAGTGAGCTATGTGTCACACTGTGATGTAAGCCTGGAACCACTGTTTGTTCAGCAGACACTATCTAATCCCCACTCCAGGAATGGATGTCATTTGGTGTGTTTATACGCACATCAATATCCAGATAGAACACTTAAACATCATATCCTATTAGGGCTGGGCAATATATCAATATTATATCGATATCGTGATATGAGACTAGATATCGTCTTAGATTTTGGATATGGTAATATCGTGATATGGCATAAGTGTTGTCTTTTCCTGGTTTTAAAGGCTGCATTACAGTAAAGTGATGTCATTTTCTGAACTTACCAGACTGTTCTAGCTGTTCTATTATTTGCCTTTACCCACTTAGTCATTATATCCACATTACTAATGATTATTTATCAAAAATCTCATTGTGTAAATATTTTGTGAAAGCACCAATAGTCATCCCTACAATATTGTCGCAATATCGATATTGAGGTATTTGGTCAAAAATATTGTGATATCTGATTTTGTCCATATCGCCCAGCCCGACTTACAACTGAACATTTAGCCCACTTCGTAGAAAATACCGAGATATATATCGTGTATCGCCATTCAGCCTAAAAATACCGAGATATGATTTTTGGTCCATATCGCCCAGCCCTATATCCTATGCACATTTCATTTCAATAAGCTCTTATTCTGATGATGAGAAACCAAAATAAGATAGCTGGGATGTACTGATGTCCCAATACTGAGGCATGAATACACTTTGTACTGTTGGTTTTGCTCAGGCATTCAGATATACAGGGATATTGGTCAGTGGCATATGATGCATATACACCTTATTCCAAATAATATCTGCAGTATTTCAGGCATGTAAACACACTCATTCATTTGACCAAAATACACTGACATACCACTCCAAACCTCATTCAAAATATTTAACATGCATGCCTGTTCATCCCCAAAACACCCTCATACAGACTAAGTTGCACTTGTTTTGGGTTTCTGAGTCCACATCTCGCTGCGTCTCACTGCGTCAGAACCATATGGAGGAGGAAAGCCATGTTAGCTTACTTCTCTATCTACTTCTTTGCTTCCTTTGGTCCTCCCTTCCTTCTCGGTCTTCTTCTTCCCTGGACAGACAGATAGACAGACAGGGAGACAGACATCTTTCAGAGGCCAATCTGAAAAGCACCAATATAACTGGCAACTTGGCTGCTTCATCGCTGCAGTAAAGATGCAGTTATAAAGCAATGTCCTTCAAGAGAAAATGATGAATTAAGCAAGCGACAGAGTTCTCCACCAATACAGGACCGGCGGCAGCACTGACCTCTCTTGGAGCTTCTCTCTGAGGAGGAGAGCATCTTATAGACTCTGAAGGCGTTGGTTCCCTTCTTGATGCTCTTGTCCTTCACCTCCTCGATGTCTGGCAGGCTGTTCATGGCACAGCGGAAATTAGCCTTCCACGTCTTTGGGTCTGGACGATCCACACCTGGCTGGTACTTACCTAACACACACATACACATGCACAGAAGTAGAAAGTCAGAGAACCAAAGAGGGGAGTAATACAATAGTTAACTATTAGTATGGCCCATCAAATGAGTGATGCAGCATCATTTTACAGGTAACTACTTACTTAAATACTAGTTACTTACTTAGTTACTTAGTATGTACTATGCATTATCAGTAGGTATGACCCATCTCCTGAATTGCCAAGCATCATTTACAGTCAGCTATGTATGGCTCATTTCATGACTAATTAAGCATCTCACTCCAGGTATGTAGGTACTTAGAGTTAGGTCTATTACCAGTATGTATGGCCCATCTCATGAACAGTGGAGCATCTTTCTCCAGGTCCCAGCCGTGACGAGCAGCATGCATCCATGGGATCTGGAAGATTCTCTTCTCCTAAAAACATTCACATACAGTCACACCTCATGTACACAACCTTATATACAGTATGTGTGTGTGTATGTGTGTGTTATTTGCACTTTTGACAAGGGGGATGAAGACAGGTCAAAATTTTTTCCGCTCATATTTTCCCTTAACACAGTCAACCCTTAAACTAACTGTATGTGTGTGTGTGTATGTGTGTGTGTGTGTGTGAGTGTTTGTGTGTGTGTGTGTGTGTGTGTGTGTGTGTGTGTGTGTGTGTTCACGTGTACTCACTCTGTTGACCCATTTGAGTCCTGGTATCTGACAGGAGTTGATCTGTTCCTCCAGCCAGGGCCGCATTCGCATCCTCTCCACTGGCATTGTGGCCTGCATGCACACACACACACACACACATTGAGATATAAGAGAGAACTGTATGCATGATGATTGCTGCTTGGTCTATTTATACTGTCTATGTAGAATATATCATTTGAAGTGTTTTTCACAAGGGTCCATACAGTGTATTATGACCATTTCAATCCAGTGTAGATCCAGGGTGGGAAATTAGCTCTAGCCACCAGACAAATACCAGAACATTTTGGTAAGTTGGTCTACTCTCTCAGCCACTTCAGCATGTAAGCAACCATTTAAAGTTATTTTTCATTCCAACAATCAAATTTGTGTGGTAAAACAGAGGCGCAGTGGATGCAAATGTCAAACTCTTGCCCTGGTCTCATCACTGTGTAATCTGAACAAATACATTAAATATTTGTCTACACTCAAAAGTAAAACAGACTGTTGTTATTTCAGCCATATTTCCCGCTCCTACCTACACCAATAATTAACATTCTTTGCCTGATTAAATACAAATTTTAAATAATAACCTGGTTCCAGATGTTGAGATGAGAATGTGACCCCCCTTACACATACTGCTAATAATGCTAATGCTACCACTACTACTACTAATAACAATAATGCAACACTTTTCTTTACAAAGCATGGGCACACACACACACACACATACACATCTTACCCACCCCACCCCAACCAATTTAAAAGCAGGGTTATGATCCTTGCAGTCTAATGTGATCAAAGTCCGGTGGCCCACAGCAGTCACAGAGCTTGACACTCCCCATACGTGTTACAGCAAGCCAACACACCGCCTGCTGTCAAGATAATGAGATCCCTGACAGGTCAAGTAGGGTGACACGGCACAGCATTAAATACAAAATACTATCTCCCTTTATCAGCCACAGGGTCAAAACCTCCCGTTGTATCACAGCCAATAGGCGAGTCGCAGGACAGTTGTTCAGTAAGATACCACATACAGCATTAAAACAGCATATACTGTTATACTAGTATACTGCATATACTTAGTACAGTAAGGACTGCAAACACTGTGGTAGCAACTCTTATCTGACATGAAACAGCATTAAAAACAGAATCTACAGAAGTGTGTGTGGTTTTGTCTGCAAAATTATTACCTGTGCAGTCATACTGTCTAAATATCAATAGCAGCCTAATGAAAAGCCATGTGGTCCAGTCACTCACTCATAAAGCAAGGCCTAACCTGGGTTTAGACCCACACTGTTGGTTGTTATACTATGGGGCAGTGTGTTTTAATAGGGATTAATTCCACAGTGAGGGGACATTTAGTAAACTTGGATTCCAGACTGAAACAACAGAATTGAAATTAGAATGCATACTATCAGTTATGAGAATATGTTGATCTGTATTATTGCCAAGCACTACAATCTTGACTCACATAGTCTAATCGTTCATTTGTAGGTTACAACTACATGTATTAACTACATGTAACTGTAAAAGTGATTTGAAGGAGGACGTGTTTAGAAACAACGATGTCCCTGCTTCCAATCAATCACTCACTAACTGTAATAAATTGTTTAACTGTCAGTCTCACAGCACCACAAACACATTCCCACTTGCATAGTGCAAAGTGCAAACCAGGGTAAATTACCTGCAATGCAGTCAAAATAACAAACACACCATACTTCAATCTACAGTACATGCACGAGGGCCTACATACAGTGCAAATATTATTGAGGCCAGCTCATTCTCTGCCCACATCGCAAAAATATCAGTCACGATACTGTTATACAATACTGTTAAAAAGAATATCAGTCAAGCTAACTGGTCACCCTGATACTACATGTTACCAAATGCGGGATTCCCAGCCATATTATTAACTCTAGCGTATGGCAGCAGTAGCAAGTTCAGCTGGCGTTATTAAAGTTTGATTTGGCCTTGAAGACCGAGTCAAAAGTCAACCGCGGTGTGTTTGTCTCCCGTGTGCCAGCCTGTTGGCCCAAAAACAACCGAGCCAAAAGTGAAAATAAATCTCATTCTTGGTCAACGAACCCAGAGAAAAACTACACAACTACTTTCACTTACACAGAAAGCTAAGGATCCGTCATGTCGTCCCATAGGAAGTCTCGCTGGTGCGAACGTGAGTGTACAACGTTAATATGCGGAAATAAACGTTACCTGTTCAGTTTAGTTGGCCTGTAGATTCAGAGTCCTCCTGCTGTCAGAATATCAAGTGTAGTTAGAGTTGTACTGCTTTATTTATTTGTAGTTTAACTGGTTAAAAAGGGAAAGTGTAGCCGTCCTGTATTTCTGTTTCTGTGTTCAGACCGAAAGCAAAACAACGGCTGGCTTCGGGAAGTGGGGGCTCGAGCTGGAAATCCCCCTCTTGCTCTCGTGCTCTCTCTCTCGATCTCGAGCCCTCGGTGGCGTCGCGGAAGTCTCTCGGCCGCCTGCGCGCGCCTCCGTTCCATTAAAAAAAAACACACAGGCTGATCAGTCCCAACAGATAGTGGAAATACACAAAGAGGTATCACTCTGCACTTATTTCTTGGTACTACAAAGTCACCACAGTTTGCTTTTAATGTGTAATTCTAAATTACATTAGTATTTTGGCCATTCATTTGTTTCAGAAAGTTCTAAATAGCTGGGTTTATACCATTCTACTGTATTCAGTCGCTCCTAGAACACATGATTTGTTTGCACCTATAGTTAACAAAATGATCTAGTTTTGCTTATTTTCCATGAACAACTAAAGTTGTAGCAATTTTAGCCTATCTAGGTTGAGCTTTGTAGCTATCTATTTATATATTTTTTTTGAAAACTTTGAGTCTGTTCTTGTTTCTGTGCTATGCATTATGATGTTTCATATAGCTTACATGGTGCTAAATGACTATACTAAGCAAAATCTTGGCATTCGTATACATGTATATGGCTAATACGCAAAAAACAGCTGTGTATCTGCTGTCCCGAACATCAAACAAACGCTGACTGGTTGAGCAAGGAAGGATTTCCCGTAGCATGTCGTCAGCACAGCATGCACCACTAAATTCTGCTAATTCCCGCCTATGCCATTCGAATCTGTTGAAGGTTAACGCCCACTTTTGATGAGTTTTACTATTTACTAGTGATTCATCGTCTTAAACATAGACGATCTTTGGGGCCGATTTCATTTTCACTTCCTCAATTTTCCGCCCCCCCCGCCCTCCCTCCTATCCTTTCTGCCTGGGTTGACGCTGGAAACGAAACTAGAAACTGCAGGCAAGTTAGTGTGTGTGTGTGTGTGTGTGTGTGTGTGTGTGTGTGTGTGTACGTGTGTTTAAAACCACCTGCAGTTCTCAGGAAAGACTGCAGCTTTTCACTTCATTTGCCTTCTCAGAACCACATCAGAACTGCCTCATGTAGTTCAGGGGTCAAACCTGAAGGAAGTCTGTTTTATATTGAATACAAACACGGAGCTTGTTCCTTGTTTTACATAGGCTCGCCAAATCTGCAATGTGTCGTTTTGGGGTGAAAATGTTTACATGTTGAAAGTAAAATTAAAAAAAGTTACATGCATGCATCGGTAATATGGCAAAAAAAAAAAAAACCTGTAAACTATTTTCCTATTATTCTACTGTATATCAACCACAACACCATCAGCAGTGCACACAGCCACAGAGTTTCATATCATTTTTCTGCTCCTCTTACGTCTGTTCAAGCTACCGAAAGTACTTTTTAACCTCTGAAAAGGGGTTTAAAAAGGCAATTTACTACATATAAAAAAACACACAAAATAAACAAACCTTTCTATCAGGTATTGTGCCCCATTGAAAGTACATACATATTGGTGCTTGAAGAGCAGCTGTTCCAGTTTATGATGCAGGCTGATTGAATTTGCAGATGAAGTTTTTGAGTACAAAATCCCTATAATTTCTGTTGCTGTTGGCCCTGTCTAATTGACACAAGAAAAGAAAATACATCTGTTAAAAACACAGGAACAGAATATGATAAAAAGCACCTTTTTTTACTGCTGTATCCCGGACTATGACGCTGACCCCAGACCTGTGAATCATCAGTAAATAATAATAATATTAATAATGACTTTATTTATATAGCTCCTTTAAAAACAGAGTTTACAAAGTGCTTTGACAGACAAAATAAAGCAGAATACTCAAATTATGAATTTAAAAGGCAATAAAACAATAATAAACAGTGATCGTAGAATGAAAACCAAGATAAACAGTAAAATAGAATAAAAGTAAGATAGAATTAAGACAGAGTTAAGATAAAAGACATAAAAAGACAATAGAAAGATGATAAAAAGACGATAAAAAGCAGATAGAGACAATAAAAAGCTGATAAAAGATAAAAAGACGACATCACATAAAAGCAAGTCTATAAAAATGCGTTTTAAGAAGAGATTTAAAAGAAGTGACTGATTCTGCTAGCCTTATCTCCTCAGGCAAGTCGTTCCAAAGCCGAGGGGCCCTGATGGAAAAAGCGCAGTCAACTTTAGTTTTAAGTCTAGACTTTGGAGCAGCCAGAAGGGCCCCGCCTGAGGATCTAAGGCTGCGCACTGGCTCATATGGGGTCAACATGTCTGCTATGTAGCTTGGAGCCAGACTCAAACGTAATGACACAACTAAAGAGCCAGCATTATCAACAGTTCAGTTATGAGGAGGGAGTCAGGTCACTTTCCTCTTGACTGGCGAGAGATCACTACACAGGCAGGCTTATCACACACACACACACACACACACACACACAGAGCGGGTGAAGGTGGAGGGCGTCTGATAAGTAATTGTGTTTCTTCTCCCAGTCTTCCTCTATTGGCTAAACAGCAAAACTGACTGACAGGCAGACAACAAATTGAGACAGGAAGACAGACAGACGGGTCAGACAGACAGCGGAAGGGAAACAGAGGGAAGCAGAAAGTCAAGTCGATTCTGCAGCATACATACAGTATATGCCATTTGGGGGAAGTTTTCATCCAAAGTGCATCGGTTTTCATTCTGGTAGGTCCCAGTAGGAATTGAAACCCTAACCTTGGCAGTATCAGTGCCGCCTTGCTCTCTAGGACTATCCACAGGTACAACAACAGCAAACCCTGTTTTTTTTGCTGAGCTGGGGAAAGTACGCTCCACCAAGGACGAGGCTTACTTACTTACTTTCCCAATCCGTCGTCATCCCGGTGCCCCAAAAAAACTACAGGAGATCTCAACAGTGAATTCATCAAACCTATCAAGTTTGCAGACGACACCGTTCTGATTTGGTCTCATCCGAGACGGTGAAGAGTCCACATACCAGGAGGAAACGAGCCGGCTGGTGTCATGGTGTGGAGCCGACAACCTGGAGCTGACCCCATTAAAAACTGTGGAGATGGTCACTGATATCAGAAGGAAGCCCTCCCTTGGAAATACATGGCACCACGGTTAGCAGAGCGAATCCTTACAAATTCCAAGAAGAACCAAGAAGGCCCATAGCGCACTTGCACTTTAACTGTACATATCACTGATCATATAGTTGAACATTGAACATATCTTTTATTTTTATTTGTATTGTATTTTTTACATTCTTCTTATTCGATTTTATGTTGACACCTGCACCAAGAGAAATTCCTTGTACACTTGGCGAATAAAGTTCTGATTCTGTTTCTCATTGAGCTCCACAGAAACAGACTGACATATAGAAACAAATTATGGCAGCTGAGAGAGAAACCACAGAGAATCTGATTAGTCTGTATTTAAGCAGCCTTGAAAAGGTCAGATCTGTGTCATCAAGGGTTGAGCTCAATCACATTTTCTGTTCCTGAGTAAACGTCTATCTCAGGAAGGACTGCTGATTCATTACAGGCCCACAGAGCTGCACTCATGTTATCAGGCAGGACAGCTTCCTCTAGTGGCTGCATGTGAAACAGCTTGATCTGCAAAGGAGCCACTCCATATAAAACGTTCCTGAAAATGTTTAGAGCCAAAGCACATCACATGGGCTCATAACCATTGTCACAGGAAATTACTAATATCAAATATTGAAGCATGTGTTGTTCATAAACTTAGTGTTCTATCTTGATGAACAGATGATCTTTCTGAACATCTAAGATAGATACTACTTATAAGTGTGTACAATTAATTCATAATTGATGCATATTCAAATTTATCTCAGCTTTATAAAGGTTTAGTGTGTAAAGTTATTCACATGTAAAAAGGTGTGAGGAATGATGGAAGGAAGGATGAAGGAATGAGGCCAAAAGGACATAGTTACACTGATCTATTTGTTTTTGCATTTGATCATTTATTGCATTAAAATTGTAGTTAAAAAAGTGGACAAGATTTGTTTTATATGGTAAGTGCAGAAATAGTCCAAAGTCCCAAGCCCTTGCTGTATTCACTGGTAAGTAGTGATTGGTGCCAAAAATATCGGATCAACAAACTACAAATCCCTAAAACAAAAAAGAGTGTTTCAACCCATTGCCTACTAAAAAGAGCAAATTAAAACAAAACAAAACAAAAGCATCCCTGGAAATTGTCCCAATATACTTACAAGCAAATCAGTGCTATTCTCTGAACATGATGACCAAAAAGAAACCTACATTATAAATTATTATGAATTATTATAAAGACATAGTTCTGATTGGCTCAACAGAAATCCTTTAATCCTTAAGATGATGGTGCATTCAGGTGCTCCTTGTAATCTCATTAACCCCATGTTTACACGTTTACATGGACTGTGCAATGCACAGTCTTAAATTGAGAATAGAAACCAGAACAGAAGAACATATCAGAGGAAACCAGTCCAGTGAGGAAAGTAGGACTTCTCCACATAGTAACATCATTCATCAACATATGGACAATGTATGGGATCTGTTCTTTGAAGATAGATACATTTAAAATTGGTAGAACCAGCATAGTCACATTACCAAGGAAAGCAGTTCTTCAGCGTAGGTAAAAAATTAAATGACAGGAGTCAGTATAGATACCAAAGTAGAAACGATAAGAGAATCAGATTATACCCAGTAGAAATCAGACTAGTGAGGAAAGTAGAAGTCTTTGGTCAACATTGAGACAATACAGGGGATCTGTTTCTTTTCACTGTATCCAGGCCGGTTGGAGGAAGACTCAAAGTCCACCGCCACCTTGCGGTTGACTCGGGTCATGATCTGCATCAGCTCCAGCTCCTTACTGTGACGCTGCAGCATCTCACACAACGCCTGCATGAACCAGGAACCATTGGACGTGTTCCTCCATGAGTAGTATCCTGTGGGACAAATTAGCATTACAACTCTTAGAAGAGGTGCACTCAAAGCATGTTTAACTGGCCAAATAAGGAGTATTTCATATATTGGATAGTGCCAACCATGTCTGATAGGATTGGTATGATGCAGTTTGTTTAATTACATATTTTCGTGTAACTGATCAATACTACACTGGTTGTCTAAGGGAATTTCATTGGATTCCATGCAAGTATCCATTAATATAGTATATTTATCATTATCAACATCATCCTGGGTTTCAATGGAGAGTTTTAGTGTCTCATGGTCCACATGCTTTTTCAGAGTCTTTTCCACCCTGCCAAGAATACAAATCTAGGAGAAATACCGGACCGCAACAGTGGGGGCCCTATAAACGCGAATGTCTGTCACTCACTGACTGACTGACTGAGTAATGAAGTAATGTTCCCGGTGATCCGGCCGAGATTTCAGCGGGGGTCCCGACGCCGATGCATCACCGGGTGTCCAGTGAACAGCGTTTTTGGCACCGGTGGGTACAGTCTACAGCGGAGTTAGTTACACCATTGGTCGGCTGTGGCACGTAGCACACCCATACACGGTCCAGCCGTATACTAGATTTTGACCTAGTCTTGTTTGGCAGGAAAAACACAACCACAAACAGCGATAATCTCGTATATCACGTTATTTTGGCGGGAGAGCATCGTGATATCAAATTTTGTCATCCAAGCCTACTTTGGACTGACTGTGTCATCTATAAAAGGTTTGGTAATGCTTTATTTTACAGCCCGATAATTACAGTGTAACTAGTTTGTAATTATGGGATACTAATACAATAACAATTCTGTAGTTACAGGGTAACAGAACAAGAAGTCCAGGAAAAAAAGGGGTAACAATTTTGTAATTATGAGAGACTTATAAGATAGTTATGGTGTTACTATTTTCATAATTACCACACACTTATTACAGGGTACAATAACATAATTAGGGAGGACAAAACAAATGTTATAGGTACTTGTTCCCTGTAATTATGGAGTAACTACAAGGTGTGCGGGCTGTAAAATAAAGCAGTGCTTGTTCCCCTCTTGTTGTTCCCCCCTTGTTCCCGTCAGTATCTAGAGATCGATGAGTTAACCATGACATGCATTGTGTCTGGAATATACAACATAATGGGATCTAAATGACTCCAATGAGCCTTTTTCACATATGTGATATGTGATATGTGAAGTGATGTCATAACCAGGTGACATCAGATCCGGTCTGGGCCAGTCCTCTTCAAAATGGAAACAAGGGATTTTCCAACTTGTCTAATGATCTCCCAGCTCTCTCAAGCGGTGACATTAGTCGGTTCATAGAGGAATTTCCACACACTGAATGTGCAAAGAAGAATAAAGGATATGGCTGTTCTCCAAAAATTATATTTTTGATCATTAGGGTAAGTTAACATTTGCTACGATAGCAAGCTGGCTACATACATATCAAGCTAGCAAACGTTACCTAATGTTAACCTTACGCATCACTACAGTGATGTTGAGAACATGCAACGTCACTTCTGTCTCTGACAGCTGTCCTGTCAGTCAAATTTTTGTTTATTCACTACTCCCCATTTTTACATTAAAAGACTATTGTGTCCAACAAAAAGCCAAATTTAGAAATTTAAATATTTCAATTGTTTTATAAAAGGATTCTGATGGTTTTCATTTTATATTATAAGATTGACATATTTGATATTTCATCTCAACATACTGTATATTGTATGTTCAGTTAAGTCTGTTACTTTGTGTTGAAGCTGGTCTAGGATCTCCTCTCCTAACATCGATTATCAAAGTAGTCAGACGTATGTGATTTTCTGTTAAACTGTATTTACTGTGGGGCAATCTTGTACTTACCCTATAATTACTGTGAACAAGAGGGGAATAAGCACTGCTTTATTTTACAGCCCGCACACCTTGTAGTTACTCCATAACTACAGGGAACAAGTACCTATAACATTTGTTTTGTCCCCCCAATTACGTTATTGTACCCTGTAATTATTTTTTAAGTATGTGGTAATTATGAAAATAGTTACACCATAACTATTTTATAAGTCTCTCATAATTACAAAATTGTTATCCCTTAATTCCCGGACTTCTTGTTTTGTTACCCTATAACTACAGCATTGTTATTTTATTAGTACCTCATAATTACGAACTAGTTACACCGTAATAACGGCCTGTAAAATAAAGCGTTACCAAATATTGTATGTGTCAATATGATAAAATGGTATCCTTTTTGTTTTTATAGTGGCTTTATTAATCAG